>NW_016910109.1:0-2102 GCF_001483705.2 Eufriesea mexicana
ATGCCAAAGAATCTGGTTGGAAAAATCAATTTTATTGACATTTGCGGCTAATAACGTGGTGAGCTAACTTCCTTGCATAAATAAGGAGGAAAGATCCTTTTGCCCTGTTATAGCCATTGCAATGCTGCAGAATCCTGCTGGAATGTTCAATTTTATTGATATTTTCGACTAATTTCGTGGAGAGCTAGCTTCCTTGCATAGGTAAGCAGGAAAGATCCGTTCGAAGTGCTATAACCATTGCAATGCTGCAGAATCTCAATGCAAAATTCAATTTTATTGACATTTTCGACTATTATCGCGGTGAGCTAACTTTCTTGCATAAACAAGGAGGAAAGATTATATTGGCAAACTGTAACCATTGCAATGCTATAGAATCTCGCTGGAAAAATCAATTTCATTGACATTTTCGACTAATATCGTGGTGAGCCAACTTCGTAGTATAAGTAAGGAGGGAAGATCATTTTGGCCTGATATAGCCATAGCAATGCTGCAGAATCGTGCTGGATAGTTCAATATGATTGACATTTTCGACTAATATCGTGGTGAGCTAACTTCCTTGCATAAACAAGGAGGAAAGGTTGTATTGGCAAACTATAACCACTGCAATGCTGTAGAATCTGGCTGGAAAGTGCAATTTTAATGATATTTTCGACTATTATAGCGGAGAGCTAACTTTCTTGCATAAACAAGGAGGAAAGATTATATTGGCAAGCTATAACCATTGCAATGCTGCAGAATCTGGCTGGATAGTTCAATTTTATTGTCATTTTCGACTAATATCGTGGTGAGCTAGCTTCCTTGCATAAGTATGGAGGACAGATCCCTTTGGCGTGCTATATCCATTGCAGTGGTATGGAATGTTCCTGGCAGTTTCGATTTTATGGACATTTTCAACTAATATCGTGGTGAGCTATCTTTCTTGCGTAAATAAGGCGGAAAGATTCTTTCTGCGTGCTATTGGCATAGAAATGCCAAAGAATCTGGCTGGAAAAATCAAATTTATTGACATTTACGTCCAATATGGTGGTGAGCTATCTTTCTTCCATAAATCAGGAGGAAAGATTCTGTGGCGTGCTATTGCCATTGCAATGCTATATTGCCTTTGCAATGCCAAAGAATCTGGTTGAAAAAATCAATTTTATTGACATTTTCGGCTAATAACGTGGTGAGTTAACTTCCTTGCATTAATAAGGAGGAAAGATCCTTTTGTCCTGCTATAGCCATTGCAATGCTGCAGAATCGGGCTGGAATGTTCAATTTTATTGACATTTTCGACTAATATCGTGGTGGAATAGCTTCCTTGCACATGTATGGAGGAAAGATCCTTTTGGCGTGCTATTGCCAATGCAATGCTATAGAATCTGGCTGGATAATTCTATTTGATTGACATTTTCGACTAATATCGTGGTGAGTTGACTTCCTTGAATAAGTAAGGAGGAAGGATCCTTTTGGCGTACTATAGCCATTGCAATGCTGCAGAATCGTGCTGGAACGTTCAATTTTATTGACATTTTTGACTAATTTCGTGGAGAGCTATCTTCCTTGCATAGGTAAGCAGGAAAGATCCGTTCGGAGTGCTATAACCATTTCAATGCTGCAGAATCTGGCTGGAAAGTGCAATTTTAATGTCATTTTCGACTAATATCGTGGTGAGCTGATTTCCTTGAATAAGTAAGGAGGAAGGATCCTTTTGGCGTACTATAGCCATTGCAATGATATAGAATGTGCCTGGCACATTCAGTTTTATTTACATTTTCGACTAATATCGCGGTGAGCTAACTTTCTTGCATAAACAATTAGGAAAGATTATATTGGCAAGCTACAACCATTGCAATGCTGCAGAATCTGGCTGGAAAGATCAATTTTATTGACATTTTCGTCTAACACCGTGGTGAGTTAACTTCCTTGCATAAATAAGGAGGAAAGATCCTTTGGCCTGCTATAGCCATTACAATGCTGTAGAATCTGGCTGGAAAGATCAATTTTATTGACATTTTCGTCTAACACCGTGGTGAGTTAACTTTCTTGCATAAACAATTAGGAAAGATTATATTGGCAAGCTACAACCATTGCAATGCTGCAGAATCTGGCTGGAAAGTTCA
>NW_016910110.1:0-620 GCF_001483705.2 Eufriesea mexicana
GTCAGGTAAGGTCAGCCCAGTTCAGGCCAGGTCACGTTAGGTCAGGTCAGGTCTGGTTAGGTCTATTCAGGTCAGGTCCGGTAAGGTCAGGCCAGGCCAGATCATGTCCTCTCAGGTCAGGTCAGTTGAGGTCAGTTCACTTCAGATCAGATCATGTCATGTCAGGTCACATCAGGTCTGGTCAGGCCAGGCAAGGCCGGGTCTGTTCAGGTCAGGCCAGGTCTGGTCATGTCAGGTCAAGTCAGGTCAGGTCAGGTCAGGTCAGATAAGGCCGGTTAAAGTCGTGACAGGTAAGGCCAAGTCGGGTCAGGTAAGGTCAGGTCAGGTCGGGTCAGGTAATGTCAGATCAGGTAAGGTCAGCTCAGGTCATTTCAGGTTAGGCCAGGTCAGGCCATGTCAGGTCAGGTCAGGTGAGGTGCGGTCAGGTCATGTCAGGACAAGACAGGTAAGGTCAGGTCAGGTCAGATGCTGTCTGTTCAGGTCAGTTCAAGTCAGGCCAGGTCAGGCCAGATCATATGTGGTCTGGTCAGGCCAGGTCAGATAAGTCAGGTAAGGTCAGCCCAGGTCATGTCAGGTCAGGTCAGGTCACATGATGTCAGTTGAAGTCAGTTCAGGTCAGG
>NW_016910111.1:0-724 GCF_001483705.2 Eufriesea mexicana
TGCCAAGAAAGTCAAAGCTATCCTAAACTTACAGAATCGAACCGAACTTAGCCGAACGTAACCTAACTCGACCTAAGTCGCCGCGGCCACTATTTCTCCCAGACCTCCAAGAGCCAAGCGGAATAAGTTAGAGCACAATAGAGCCCTGAAAACAGCCACATTGATGCGTAAAGCACAAAAGTCAATGATATCCTGACCTAACCCACACTAACCGAACCTATCCAAACTTGGCATATCTCATGGAAGCGTGTGACACCACTATTGCCGGCCCTCCGGCAGCCAAGCTGAACGCATTGGAACACAGTACAGTGCAGAGATACGCCGAATAGCAGTGCACAGCGCCAGAGTCAATGCTAGCACCACCTAACGGAGCCAAGCGTAGTATAACCAAACGCAAGCAAACTCAACCAAACGTACCGGGCCCACTGTAGCTGGCCTCCCCAGAGTCGAGCAAAGTATAGTAGAACACAGTAGAGCGCATAAGTCCACCGAATAGCAGTCTATGCCAAGAAAGTCAAAGCTATCCTCTACCAACCTGTCCAAACATAATATATTCAAACGTGTCATAAATTAACCGACCGCGCCAAGACCCTTATTGCTGGAATCCCAACAGCCAAGCAGAATATTCCAGAGCACAGTAGGGCGCAGAGAGGCGCCAAATAGTAGCGTATACCACTACAGCCAAATATGCCCTAACCTAACCTAATCAAACGTTGGCTAACTA
>NW_016910111.1:1280-5591 GCF_001483705.2 Eufriesea mexicana
TCTCCGAGCCAATCTAATTGTAACGTACCGAAACGCAACTTAGCATAACATAACGAGCAGCGACCACTATCTCTTGCCTCTGAATAGTCGAGCAGAGTATTGTAGAGCAATGTAGAGAGTAGCAATGCAGCGAATAGCAGTGTATATGGTAAAAGTCATCGCCATCCTATCCCAACATGTCCAAACGTAATAAAGCCAAACGTTACATAACTTAACCTGAGGTGCCGGGCCACTATTACTTGTATCCCCAGAGCCAAGCAGAATACGCTAGTGTACAGTAGAGCGCAGGAGGGCACCAAACAGCTGCGAATAGCACAAATGTCAGAGGTACTCTAACCTTACCCGACAATACCTAATCCAACCAAACGCAGACTAAGTAAACCTAACGAGCCGAGTCCGCTCTAACTGGCCTCCCCATCGCCAAGCAGAATATATTAAAGCAAAGTAGGGCGCAGAGGTCGAACGAAGGCCAATGTATAGTAGAAAAGACCAAGCTCCACTAACCTAACTCAGAATAACCTTACATAACCACGAGTGAACTAACGCAACCAATCGAGCCGTGACTACCATTGCTGGCATCCCAGAGCCAAGCAGAATATATGATGGCACAGCAGAGCGCAGAAATCTTCCGCGTAGCAGTGTATAGTACAAAAGTCAGATCCATCCTTTCCTAACTTAACCAAAGGTAACATAACCAAACGTAACCTAACAAAACCTAACGTGCCGACGCCAGTCAAAGGTGCCCAGAACAAACCTAACCTAACCTAACCTAACCTAACCAAACGTAACATGACTCAACCTAACGTGCCGCGAACACTATTGCTGGCGTCCCCACACAGGAGCGGAATATGACAGAGAGCAGTAGCGGATAGATGTCCATAGATTATAAGAGCTGGGCAAGCAGTCAAAGCTATCATAACCTAACCGAACATTACCAAACCGTAGGAAATCACAGTCGTTCTAGCGTGCCGCAACCAGTATTGGTGGCATCCATAGAGTCAATCAGAGCATATTAGAGTAGGGTAAGGCTCAAGTATCCATAGAACCGCAATGTGTAGCGGAAAAGTCGTAGTCATCTAAACCTAACCCAAATGAAAATAACCAAACCAAACGTAACCTAACTCTACCTAACGAGACGCGGCCACTGTTTCTGGCCTCCCCATAGCAAAGCAGAGCTCATTAGATCACAGTGGAGCGATGCAATCGACCGAACAGCAGTCTATAGCACAAAAGTCAAAGCTATCCTCTCCTAACTTAGACAATCGTAACATAACCGAACGTATCCTAACTCAACCTCACGTGCAGCGAGTACTATTGCTGGCCTCCCCAGAGTCGAGCAGAGTATAGTAAGGAACAGAATAGAGCAGATAATAACCGAGTGGCAGTGTATAGCACAAAACTTTAAGCTCTCCCCTACGAACCTAACCAAACGTAACATTCAAAATCGTAACATAGCACAACCTATGGAGCCGCGACAGATGTTCCTGGCCTTCCCAGAGTCAAGCAGAATATACTAAAGTACATTAGATTGCATAAAACCGCCGCATTGCAGCGTAAAGCACAAAAGACAAAGATATCCTAACCCAACATGACCTAACCAAACCTCCCCAAACGTAGCATACCTTAGCGTAACGCGCTGAGACCACTATTGCTGGCATTCACGCAACCGAGCTGGACACATTAGAGTACTGTAGAGAGCAGAAATCGGCCCAATAGCGGTTCATGGCGCAAAAGCCGTATCCAGTCCCTCCAAACCTGACCAACCGTAGCGTAGCGAAACGTAACATAACTCGATCTAACGTGACGCAACCACAATTGCTGGCTACCCCAGGAACGAGCAGAGTATAATAGAGCAATGTAGATCGCAGAAATCCACCGAACGGCAGTGTATAGCACGAACGTCTAAGCTACCCTGTCTTAACGAAACCAAACATAATATAATCGATCGTACCATAACTACACCGTTCGTGCCGAGAACACTATTGCTGGAATCCCCAGAGCGAAGCAGAATGTAATAGAGCACACTAGAGCACAGAGAGGCACCAAAGAGCTGCGTATAGCGCATGAGTCAAATATGCCATAACATAGCCCAGCCTAACTAAACCCAACCAAACGTGGACAAACTAAACCCGACGAGCCGAGACCACTACCTCTGGCCCTCCAGTGACAAGCAGAACATACTAGAGCACAGTAGCGCGCAGAAATCCACAAAATAGAAGCGTATAACGCAAAAGTCAATGCCACCATAACCAAACCTAACCCAACCTAGCCTATCCAAACGTGATATAACTCAACTTATCGTGCCGCGACCGCTATTGCTGGCCACCCCAGGGTCGAGCAGATTATAGGAGGGCAATATAGTGTGCAGAAATCCACCGAATAGTGGCGCATAGCGCAAAAGTCGAAGTTATGCTGTACTAACCTAACCAAACGTAACATAACCAAGAACAACATAATCCAACGTAACGTGCCTGGATCACTGTTTTTGGCCTCCGCAGTTCCTAGCGGAACATAGCGAGCGGATTAGTTCGCAGAAGTCCAACGAATGGCAGCGTATACCACGAAAGTCGAAGCCACCCTGACGTACACTAACCCAACCTAACCTGACCAAGGGCAATATATCTCAAACTTTCGTGCCACGACCACTGTTGCTTGCCACCCCAGAGTGGAGCAGAGTACAGTAGAGCACAGCGGAGCGCAGGAATCCACCGATTAACACTGCATAGCTCAAAAGACAAAGCTATGGTGTCTTAACCAATCCAAACGTAACATAATTAAACGTATCGTAACTGAACCGAACGCGCCACCAGCACTATCGCTGGAATCCCCAAAGTCAAGCAGAACATGTTAGAGCAGATTTGAGCGCAGAAATCCACCGAATATCCGTGTATAGTTCAAAAGTCATTGCTACCTTAGCCTAACCAAGCCATACGTAACATACACGAACGTAACGTAACGCGACCCAGGGCGCCTAGGCCACTATTGCTGACTTATACAGAGACAATCGGAATATGTTACGGCACAGTAGAATTCAGAAATCCGCCGCATTGCAGTGTAAAGCAAATGAGTCAATGAAACCGTAACCTATCCTGACCTAACATAACCTATCCAAATGTAGGCTAACACAACGTAACGTGCCGATATCACTAATGCTGGCCCTCCGAGAGACAAGCTGAACATATTTGATAACAGTAGATAGCAGAAATCCGTTGAATAGCAGTGAATAGCGCAAGAGTCAATGCTAGCCCCTCCTAACCACTCCATTCGTGACGTACTCAAACGTAACCTAACTGAACCTAACGTGACGCGACCACTATCGCTGACTTCCGCGTATCCAGCGAGAACAATAGTTCACAGATATCCGACGCGTTGCATTGTAAAGCACAGAAGTGAAAGATATCAAAACCCACGTAGCCTAACCTTACCCAACGTAACGTAACACAAGCTAACGTGCCGCAAACACCATTGTTCGCGTCTCCAGAGACAAGCAGGGCATACTAGAGATCAGTGGAGCGCAGAATACCATTGAATTGCAGTGCGCAGTATAATCGCTGAAGCTAAACTAACCGAACTTATCCGTGCACAACCTAACCGAACGAAATATGACACAACGTAACGCACCGCGACCCCTATCGCTGACCATCCCAAAGGCAAGCTGAAAATATTGCAGCACATTAGGGCGCAGAAATCCACCTAATATCAGACTATGAGACTAAGGTTAAAGCTACCCTCTCCTAACCAAACCAACCTTAACATAACCAAACGTAACCTAACACAGCCTAACCTGCCGCGACCACTACTGCTTTCCTCTGCAGAGCCAAGCAGAACTCACTGGTGGAGAGTAGTGTGCAGAAATCCCTAGAATCGCAGTGTATATCGGAATAGTCAGAGCTACCCAAACCTAACACAAACCAACGGAACATAACCGAACACAGTCTAACTCAACCTTACGTGTCGAGTCCGCTATTGCTGCCCTCAGCAGATCTATGCTGGGCGCACTGCGGCGCAGTAGATCGCAGAAATCCATCGAATAGCAGTGTGCAGCAAAAAACATGAAGCTATCCTAACCAAACTTAGCCTAACCCAACCGAACCGAACGCAACCTGACTCACCATAACGGTCCGAGACTACCATTGCTGGCCTCCCCATAACCAAGCTGAAAATATTAGAGCACCGTATGGTGCGGGGATCTACCTAATAGAGGAATATAGCATCAAAGCCAAAGCCATCCTCCCCTAACCTAACCGAACGTAACCTAACTCAACCTGACGTGCCGCGAAGACTATTGCTGACCTGCACAGAGTGAAGCAG
>NW_016910112.1:0-9251 GCF_001483705.2 Eufriesea mexicana
ACCCATACATCCATCCGTCCACACACCCATGCATCCATACACACATTAACACACACATCCATATATACACGCATACATTCATTCATACATACATCCATACATACATCCTTACATATCTCCATACATACATACATACATACATCCATACAAACACCAAAACATATATCCATGCAAACAACCATACATACATCCATAGTTACATCCACACATTCGTCCATACATACATCCATACAAACACCCATACATACAACCGTTCTTCCGTCCATGCACCCATCTATTCACCCACCCACTCATCCATACAACCATGCATTAGTACAACCATACATTCGTACGTCCATACATCCATACATACATCCACACATACATAAATCAAGTACATGCATACATTCAAACATACATACATACATACATCCATGCATTCATACATCCATCCATCCAAACGTCAATCCTTCCATACATCCATCCATCCATACATCCATACATATATACATCCATACATACATACATCCGTAGATCCATCCTTCCATACACCCATCCATCCATTCACCCACCCATCCACACATCGATCGATCCATACACCCATCCATCCATACATCAACCCACCAATCCATCCATGCATCCATACATCCATTCATAGAGCAATACATACATCCATACATACCCCCATACATTCATCCATACATACATTCATACATACATCCATCCACCAATCCATCAATCCATGATAACATCCATGCATACATCAATACATACATCCATCCATCCATACACCGATACCTATATACATCCAAACATCCATACATCCGTACATCCATACATTCGTACATCCGTACATCCACACACCCATACATTCGTACGTCCATACATTCATCCATTCATCCATACATATATATATCCATACATCCATACATCCATCCACCCATACATCCATCCGTCCATACATCCATACATCCACCATCCATATATCCATAAATCCATTCAATCGTACTTCCATCCATCGATTCTTCCATCCTTCCATACATACATACATATTCACATCCATACGTCCATACATCCGTACATCCGCCCATCCATACATAGATCCATACATACATCCATACCTCCATACATCCATCCATCCAAATATCCACCCATTCATACATTCATCGATCCATACATCCTTCCATCCATACAGCCATCAATCCATACATACATCCATTCTTACATCCATCCATCCTTACACCCATACGCCCATACATCCATACATACATCCATACATCCACCCATAGATACATCCGTACATTCGCCCTTCCATACACGCATCCATACAACCGTCCATCCATCCACCCATCCATAAATCCATCTAACCGTACATCGATCCATCCATACATCCATACATATATACATCCATACATACATACATCCGTAAATCAGTCCATCCACACCTCTGTCCATCCATAGATCCATCTATCGACACAGCAATCCATCCATCCATCCATCCATCCGTACAACCATCCTTCCAAACATCGATCCACCCATACATCCATACATCCATCCATACAACCATTCATCCATACATCCATCCACCCATCCGTCCACACACCCATACATCCGTACATCCGTTCATCCATACCTAAATCCATCCATTCATTCATCCATCCATACAACCATTCCTCCATTCATAAATCCATCCATACGTCCACCTTTCTACACAACCATCCATCCATACATCTTCCCATCCATACATCCATCGAACCATACATCCATCTATCCATACAAGCACGCATCCATGCATCGATCGAACCATACACGCATCCGTCCATCCATCCATGCATTCATTCACATATCAACACACAGATCCGTACATACACGCATACATTCATCCATACATACATCCATACATACATTCTTACATACATCCATGCATACATCCATGCTTACATCCATAGATGCATCCATACAAACATCCATCCTTACATCCATACATACATCCGTTCTTCCGTCCATCCACCCATTCATTCAACCACCCACACATTCATACATCCATGCAACCGTGAATCCATACATGCGTACATGCGTGCATCCACCCATCCATACATCGATCCATACACCCATCCATCCATACATCAACCCAACAATCCATTCATCCATCCAGACATCCATACATACATCAATACACACACACATTGGTACACCCATACCTACATCCATACAAACATCCGTACATACATACATGCATACATCCATACATTCATCCATACAAACATCCATACATACATCCATGCATACATCCATACATTCAGCGATACAAACGTCCATACAAACGCCCGTTCTTCTGTCCATCCACACAACCGTTCATCCGCCCACAAATCCATACATCCATGCATCCGCTCAACCATTCCTTCGTACATCCATACATCGATACATGCATTCATCCATACATACATAACTCAAATACATCCATACATTAAAACATACATACGTACATACATCCATACATTCATACGTCCATCCATCCATACATCTATCCACCCATACACCTATCCACCCATACATCCACCCATCCAGATATCCATCCGTCCATACCTCCATACATCCACACAACCATACACCCATAAATTCATGCATCCATACACACATCCATCCATACATACATCCATACATTCACCCATAAATCGGTACATAAACCCATACACTAACCCATATATAAATGCATAGATTCATCCGTACATACATCCATACATACATCCATACGCCCACCCATCCGTACAACCGTACACTCGCCCTTCCATACACGCATCCATACATCCATGCATCCATCGACCCATCCATAAATACATCTAACCATACATCCATCCATCCATACATCCATACATATATACATCCATACATCCATACAACCGTAGATCCGACCATCCATACCTCCATCCATCGATATATCCACCCATCAAAAATTCCATCTAACCATACATCCATCCATCCATGCATCCATACATATATACATCCATACATCCATACAACCGTAGATCCGTCCATCCATACCTCCATCCATCCATACAACCGTCCATCCATACATCCGTCGATCCATACATCTATCCATCCATACATAGATACATATATACATCCATACATCCATTCATCCGTACATTCGTACATCCATACATCCGTACATCGGACCATCCATACCTCAGTCCTTCCATACATCCATCCATCCATACAACCATTCATCCATACATCCATCCATCCATTCATCCACCTTTCCACACATCCATCCATCCATACATACACCCATCCATACATACATCCAACTATACATCCATTCATCCATACAGGCACCCATCCATACATCCATAGATCCACACAACTATCGATCCATACATCCATACATATATGAATCCATACATACATACATCATTACACCTGACCATCCATAGACCCACCCATCCATACATCCATCGATCCATACGACCTTCCATCCGTACGTCCATCCACAAATCTATCCATCCATCCGTGCATCCATACACACATCAATACACAGATCCATACATACACGCATACATTCATCCATACATACATACAAACATACATTCTTGCATACATCCATACATACATACATACATACGTCCATACAAACGTCCATACATACATCCATGCATACATGCATACATACACCCATACAAACATCCATCAAGCCATAAGTCTGTCCATTCATACACCCATCCAGGTATACATCCATACATCCACACGTCCATGCATCCGTAAACCCATCCATTCGTACTTCCATCGTTCGACACATCCATCCATCTATACATCCATACATATATAAACCCATACATCCGTAAGACCGTACATTCGCCCATCCGTACCTCAAATCATCCACACTTCCACCCATCCATACAGCCATCCATCCATACATGCGTCCATACCTACATGCATACTTCCACACATCCATCCATCCAAACGTCCCCCGATCCATAAATACATCGATCCATACATTCTTCCATCCATACATCCATCCACCAACCCATCCATCCTTCCATGCATCCTTCCTTCCATCCTTCCTTACATACATACATACATACATCTATACATACATCAATACAAACAACCAAACATATATCCATGCATACAACCATACATACATCCTTACATACACCCATACATACATCCATACATACATCCATACAAGCACCCATACATACATCCATGCATACAACCATACATACATCCATAATCACATGTATGCGTACATCCACACATACAGCCACACAAACATCCCTACACACACCCATACATACATCCATCCACACATATATCCATCCATCCATCCATCCATTCATACACTCATCCTCCCATCTACGCATCCGTTCATCCACCCATCCATTCGTTCATTCTTCTGCCCACCCACCCAACCATTCATCCACTTACACATCCATACATCCATACGTCCATACAACCATACATCCATCCATCCATACAACCATTCATCCATACATACATCCACCCATACAGCAATCCATCCATACATTCATACATCCATCCATCCATACATCCATACAACAATCCACCAATCCATTCATCTCTACATCCATATATCCATACAACAATTCATCCATCCATCCATCCATACATCCATACATACATTAACACTTACATCCATACATGCATAAATCCATGCGTCCATACACACAACAATACACAGATCCATACATAAACGCATACTTTCATCCATAGATACGTCCATACATACATTCTTACATGCAACCATACATAGATCCATACATACATCCATACAAACATCCATACATACATCCGTGCACACATCCATACATACTCCCATACATACATCCATACATACATGCATACAGACACCCTTACATACATCCATACATACAACACACCTCCGTACAACCCTCCATCCATACCTCAATCCATTAATACATCCACCCATCCACACAGCCATCCATCCATACATGCATCCGCCAATCCGTACGTCCCGCCATGCATCCATACACATATCAATACTCAGATCGAAACATACACCAATACATTCACACATACATACAATCATCGATACATACATAACGCAAATACATCCATACATTCATACATCCATACATACATACATCCATACATTCATACATCCGTCCAAACATACATGCATCCATCCGTACGTCCGTCCAACCATACATCCATACATTCATACATCCATACATCCATAAATCCATCCATCCATACATCCATCCATCCGAACATACATCCTTCCATTCATCCATCCAACTATACATCCTCCCAACCAAGCATCCTTCGATACATACATATATCCATCCATACATCCATACATCAATCCATCCATACATCCATCCATACATACATCCATCCATCCATCCATCCTTCCATACATCCATCCAACCTTCCATACATCCATCCATCCATACATCTGCCCACCCATAGATCCGCCAATTCATACATCCGCCGATCCATAAATCTATCCATTCATACACCCATCCATGTATACATGCATACATCAACTCCACCTTACATACATAAACCCGTCCATTCGTTCCTCCATCATTCGATACATCCATCCATCCATATATCCATGCATATGTAAATCCATACAGACATACTTCAGTACATTCGTCCATCTGTACCTCAATCCATCCTCACTTCCAACCATCCATACAGCCATCCATCCATACATACATCCACACATACATCCATTCTTCCATACATCCATCCATCCAAACATCCACCAATCCATACATCCATCGATCCATACATCCATCCATCCATACAGGCACCCATCCATACACCATCGATCCACACATCTATCCATCCATACATCCACACATATATACATCCATACATAAATACATCCGTACATCCATACGTTCATACATCCATACATTCACACATAACATTCACACATCCATACATCCACAAATCCGTCCAACATTACAGCCATCCATCCATACGTGTATCCATACGCACATCCACACATCCATACATACTCCCATACACACATCCATACATCTATACATAAACCCATACACTCACCCATACATACATGCATAGATACAACCGTACATACATCCATACATACATCCATACATCCAACCATAGATACATCCGTACATTCGCCCATCCATACACGCGTCCATTCATCCATCCATCCATCCACCCATCCATAAATCCATCTAACCATACATCCATCCAACCATATATCCATTCATATATACATCCATACATCCATACATCCGTAGATCCGTCCATCCATACCTCTATCCATCCACACATTCATCTATCGCTACTGCCATCCATCCATACATCCATCCACCCGTACATCCACCCATCCATACATGGATCGTTCTATACATCCATACTTCCACCATCCATATGTTCATAAATCCATCCATACGTACTACCTTCCATCGATACACCCATCCATCCATACATCCATACATATACAAATCCATACATCCATATATCCGTACATCCGTCTATCCATACCTCAAACCATTCATATATCCACTCATCCATACAGCCATCCATCCATACGTCCACCCATCCACACATACATCCAACCATACATCCATCCATTCATACATCCATACATCGACACACCCATACATCCATATATCCATCCACCCATACACACATCCAGCCATACATACATACATACATACATCCATACATCCATACACAAACCCATGCACTCACGCATACATACATGCCAAGACACATCCGCCCATACATACATACGTACGTCAACCCATACATACATCTGTACATTCGCCGATCCATACACGCATCCATACATCCATCCATCCATCCAGCCGTCCATAAATCCACCTAACCATACATCCGTCCAACCATACATCCATGCATATATACATCCATACATGCATCCATCCGTAGATCAGTCCATCCATACCTCTATGCATCCATACATCCATTTATCGATACTGCCATCCATTCATACATCCATCCATCCATACATCCATACATACACACATACATACATCCATACAGCCATACATCCGTACATCCGGCAATCCATATCTCAATCCATCCATACATACATTCTTCCATACAGCCATCCATCCATACGTCCACCCATCCATACATCCACCGATCCATACATCCATCCATCCATACATCAATCCACCAATCCATCCATCCTTCCATGCATCCATACACACATCAATACACAGATCCATACAAACACGCATACAATCATCCATACATACATACATGCATACATCCATCCATACATCCATACATCCATCCATTCATCCATACACCCTTCCAACCATCTACGCATCCGATCATCCTCCCATCCATTCATTCATTCTTCCGTCCATCCACCTAACCATTCATCCACACACACATCCATAGATCCATACATCCATACATCCATACATCCATCCATTCGTACATCCGTCCAACCACACGTCCATACATTCATACTTCCATACATCCATAAATCCATCCATCCATACATCCATCCATCCGTACATACATCCTTCCATGCACCCACACAACTATACATCCACCCAACCAAACATCCATCGTTCCATACATATATCCATCCATACATCCATACATCCATCCATCCATACAACCACCCATCCATACATCCATCGATCCATATATCCATCCATCTATACAGACACCCATCCATACGTCCACCTATCCATACATTTGTCCATCCATACATCCATAAATAAATACATCCGTACATCCATACATTCGTACATCCATACATTCGTACATCCATACATCCATAAGTCCACCCATCCTTACCTCCGTCCATCCATACATCCATCAATCCATACGTCCATACATATATACATCCACACCCACACATCCATACATAGTCCCATACACACATCCATATATACATCCATACATCCGTACATCCGTCCGTCCATACTTCATTCCATCCATACATCCATCCATCCATACAGCCATCCATCCATACACACATCCGTCCATCCAGCCATCCTTCCATACATTCATCCATCCAAACATCCACCCATCCTTACATCCATCCATCCATACAACCATTCATCCATACATACATGCAACCATACCGCAATCCACCCATACATCCATCCATCTATCCATACATCCATACATCAATCCAACAATCCATTCATCTATCCATCCATACAACCATACAAAAATCTATCCATCCGTCCATCCATACATCCATGCATCCAACATCTATATATCCTTATATCCATCCATTCGTACTTCCACCCTTCGATACATCCATCCATCCATACATCCATACATGCACACATACATACATCCATACATCCATACATCCGTACATCCGGCCATCCATATCCCAATCCATCCATACATACATTCTTCCATACAGCCATCCATCCATACGTCCACCCATCCATACATCCACCGATCCATGCATCCATCCATCCATACATCAATCCACCAATCCATCCATCTATCCATCCATACATCCATACAACAATCCATCCATCCATCCATCCATACATCCATACAAACATAAATACATCCGTACATCCATACATCCATAAATACATACATCCTTCCATCCATACATACATCCATCCACACATCAATCCACCAATCCATCCATCTATCCATCCATACATCAATGCAACAATCCATCTATCCACCCATCCATACGTCCATACACACATCAATACATACATACATCCATACATCCATTCATCCATACACACATATATCCATACAACCGTACATATATACATCCATGCATCCATACATCCGTACATACGTCCATCCATTCCTCAATCCAACCATACATCCAAGCATCCAAACATCCATCGAACCATCCATCCATGCATCGATACAAGCACCCATCCATACATACATCGATTCACACATCTATCCATTCATACACCCATCCATGTGTACATCCATATATCCACACGTCCACACACACATAAACCCGTCCATTTATACCTCCATCATTCGATACATGCATCCATCTATACATCCATGCACATATAAAACCATACATCCATAAGTCCGTACTTTCGTCCATAAGTACCTCACTTCATCCACACTTCCATACATCCATCCGTCCATCCATCCAAACATCCACCCAACCATACATCCATCGATCCACACATCCTTCCATCCATACATCCATCCACCAATCCATCCATCCCGCAGTGCATCCATACATATATCAATACTCAGACCCATACATACACCCATACATTCAATCATACATACATCCATACATACAT
>NW_016910113.1:0-997 GCF_001483705.2 Eufriesea mexicana
TGCTGCTGGCCCCCACAGTGCCAAGCAGGGCGTATTAGATCACACCAGAGCGCAGAAAATTCCACTGAAAAGTAGTGTACAGCACAAAAGCCATAGATGTCCTAGCCTAACTTAACCAAGCGTAGCATAACCAAATGAGACCTAACTCCAACGAACCAGACAACACCACTCCTGCTGACCTCCACAGAGCCAAGCAGAGTGTACTACAGCACAGTAGATCATAGAAATACGCGTCGTGGCAGTGCATAGCATAAAAGTCGAAGATGACCTGACGTAACTTGAAGCAACCTAACCCAAACGAACGTAGCCTAACTATTCTTAACTTGGCGAGAACACCATTGCTGGCCTCACCAGAACCAAGACGAACATAGTAGAGCACGGCAGAGCGAAGAAATCCTTCGAATAGCAGTGTATAGCAGAAAAAGCAGATCTACCATGTCCTAACCTTACCAAACTTAACATAACCAGACGTAACCAAACTCATACTAACGTGCCAAATTTCTGTCCTCCTCATAGACAAGCAGAATATGCTAGAGAACAGTGAAGCGTAGAAATCGACCGCATTGCAGTGAAGAGCACAAAAGACAAAGATAGCCTGGTCAAACCTAACCTAAACTGAAGTAACTGAACGTAATGTATTTAAACCTAACGAGCGGCGGCCACTATTTAAGGCCCCCACAGAGGAAAGCAGAGCATGCTTGGCCACAGTATTGCGCAGAAATCCGCCGAACAGCGGTCTATAGCACAAACGTCAAAGCTATCCTAACCCAACCTCACCAAACGTAACCTGACCTAGCCCAATCCAACCTAACTTAACCTGACCGAGCGTAACGTAACCAATCGTAACCTAACTCAACCTGACATGCCTAGACCACTGTTGCGGGCAAGCCCTGAGCCAAACAGAATACATTACAGCACAGTAGAGCGTTGAAAGCAGCCGCAACGCTGCGTGTAGCACAAAATTCAAAGTTACTCTAACCAAACCTAACCTAACCTA
>NW_016910114.1:0-4863 GCF_001483705.2 Eufriesea mexicana
CAGCACAAAAGTTAAAGCTATCCTGACCAAACGTGGCCTGACCCAACCTAATTGAACGTAACCTGTGTCACCATAACGAGCCGCGACCACTGTTGCGGGACTTGCCGGAGCCAAGCTGAATATATTAGAGCACTGCAGGGCGCATTGATTCACCTAATGGTAGACTACAAGGCTGGAGTCCTAGCTATCCTCTCGTAACCTAATGAACCGTAACATAACCAAACGCATCCTAGCTTACACTATCGTCCCGCGAAAACCCTCAGTGGCCACCCTGGAGAAAAGCAATACAAACTAGAGCACAGAAGAGCACAGAATTCCACGGAGTTTCAGTGTACCGCACAAAAGATGAAGCAACCCTGACCAAACATAGCCTAATCTATCCTAACCGAACGTAACCCGACCCAACATACAGTGCCGAGACGACCATTGCTGGGCTTTCGGGAGCCAAGCTGAAAATATTAAAGGAACGCAGGGCGCACAAATCCACACAATCGCAGACTATAGCAATAAAGTCTATGCCATCCTCTCCTAACCTAACCAACCGCAACACAACCAAACGTATCCAAGCTCAACCTAACGTTCCGCGACCACCATTACTGACCTTCGCACGGTCAAGCAGAACACCTTAGTGGAGAGTAGGACGCTGAAATCCAAATAATCGCAGTGTACATCTGAAAAGTCAAAGCTACCATAGCCTAACCAAAACATACAGAGCATAACCAAACATAACCCTAGCGTGCCGAGACCGCTATTGTTGCCCTCCCCAGGGCAAAGCAGGTCATACTACAGCACTGTAGAACCGAAAAGTCCAACGAATATCAGTGTACAGCACAAAATTTGAATTTATCCTGACCAGACTATGCCTAACCCAACCTAAACGAACGTAACACGAATCAACATACTCCGCCGGGACCACTATTTCTGTCCATGCGGGAGCCTAGCTGAAAACGGTAGAGCACTGTAGGGCGCAGGAATCCACCTATTAGCAGACTATAATGACGTTAGTATACAGAAGAACGCATAAATCCATATAACCGCTGTGTATATCAGAATGGCCAAAACTGCCCGAGCCTAACACAAACCAACAGAACATAACAAAACATAGCATAAATGAATCTGACCTGGCTAGACCGCAATTGCTGCACTGCCCAGCGCCAAGCAGGACATACTAGAGCACAGTAGAGCGCAGAAATCCACCGAAAAGCAGTGTACAGCACGAAAGTTAAAGCTATCCTAACCATGCATGGCCTATCCCAACCTACCCGAACGTAACATTACTGAACGTAACGTGCCGACACCACTGTTGCTGGCATTCCCAGGGTCGAGCAGAGTATAGTAGAGCACCGAACAGCGCAGAAGTCTGCGAAAAACAGTGTATCGCACGAGAGAGAAAGGTGTCCAAACCTACCCCAGATAAAGGTAGCCGAACCCGACTTAGCATAACTAAATCTGGCGTGCCAAAACCAGTATTGCTGGCCACCTCAGAGCCAAGCTGAGCATATTAGAGCGCAGTGCATCGCAGAAATGCAGAGAATAGCATTGTATGGCGCAAGAGTCAAAGCTGCGTTGTCTTAACCTGACCAAACCTGATATAACCAGAAGTGATATAACAGAAACTAACGTACCGCGTCCACTATTGCAGGCATCCCCACAGTCGAGTAGAGTGTAGTAGAGAACAGCAGAGCGCAGAAATTCACCGAGTAGCTGTGTATACCACGAATGTCAAAGCTATCCAAGCTTAACACAGACTATCATAATATAACCGAACGTAGCCTAACAAAACCCAGCGTACCGACACCACTATCAGTGGACATCACAGAACCAAGCTGAAGATATCAGATCACAGTATAAGGCAGGAATCCACTGAATAGCAGTGCATAGCACAAACGTCAAAGCTAGCCTCTCCCAGCCTAACCAATTGAACAAACCAGGACGCAAACTAACTCAACATAACGTGCAGCGACCAATACTTCTGGCCTCGGCAGAGAAAAGCAGAAAATGCTGGAGCACAGTAGAGCGTAGAAATAGAGCACATAGCAGTGCGAAAGTGCAAAAGTCGCAGATAATCTGGCCAAACCTAACCTTACCAAATGCAACCTAACACAAACTAACGAGCCGCGGCCGCTATTTCTGTATTTCCCGGTACACAGCACGGAACATTAGAACACAGTAGAGCGCTGACGACCACAGGACAACAGTTTATACCACGAAAGTCAGGGCGAGCCGAACCTTACTCAATCTAATGTAACCTAATCGAACGTAGCCTAACTTGGTCTAACGTGCTGAGACCGAAACTACTGGCCTACACCGAGTCGAGCAGAGTGCAGTAAAGCAATGTAGAGGGTAGAAATCCTTCGAATAGCGGTGTATAGGAAAATGTTAAAGCTATCCGGCCATGATATGACCAAACGCAGTCTATTTCATCCTGACGTGCCGAGACCAAAATTGCTGACATCCACAGCGCAAGGCAGAGGATATTAGAGCACGCTGACGGCAAGAGTCCTCTGTATAGCAGTGCACAGCACAGAAGTCAAAGCCATCCTGTACTAACCTAACCAAACGTAACGAAACTGAACGTAACGTAACCAAACGTAATGTAATTCCGCCTAACCTGCCGAGACCACTATCGATTCCCACTTCAGAGCGAAGCAAAGAATGTTAGAGCAGAGAAGAGCGCAGAGGGACATAGAATATCATTGCATGGCACAATGGTTCAATCTAACCTGCCCTAACGTATCCCAACGTAAAATAAACGAACGCAGATTAACTCAAACTAACGCGCCGAGGCCACTATTGCTGGCACTTCCAGAGCCACGCAGAACATACTAGAGCACAGTAGACCGCAGAAAGCCACCGCATAAATGTGTAAAGCAGAAAAGTAAAAGATATGCTAACCAAACTTGAGCTATCCTTACCCAACCGATCGGAACCAATCCCAACCTAACCTGCCTAGCGCACTGTTGATGGAGTCCTCATCGCCAAGCAAAACATGTTAGAGGGGAGTGGAGCGCAGAAATCCGTAGAGTCGCGGCGCATAGCACAATAGTCCAAGCTTCACCAACCTAACGTAGCCAAAGCTAACATAACCGAACCTACCTTAATACAACCTAACGTGCCGAGACCACTATTGCTGGCCACACCACCGCCAATAGGAGCATGTTAGAGCATAGTAGAACGCAGAATTCTACTGAACAGCAGTGTGAAGCCCTAACGTCAGAGCCATCATTCCCAAAACAAACCAAACATATTCATACCAAATGTAACGTTTCGCATCCTAACGAGCCGCGGCCAACATTCTTGACGTCCCCAGAGACAAGCAGTGTGTGATGGCGCAAAATTGGTCGCAAGACTCCATATAACTGCAGCGTGTAGCACAAAGGATATAGCTATCCCAGCCTAACACAAGGTAACCTAACCTATCCAAACGTGATCTAACTAAAACTAACGTGTCGTGACCATTATTGGTGGCCTCCACAGAGCCGAGCCGAATATATTATAGCACAGTAGATGGCAGCAATGCACCGAATGGCACTGTATAGCACAAAAGTCAAAGCCTTCCTATCCTACCCTCAAGAAACGTAACGTAACCGTACGTAATCGATCTCAACGTGGCGAGCTGAGAACGCCACTGCTGTCCTCCGCGGAGCCAAGCAGCGCTTATTAGAGCACATTAGAGAGCAGAAATGCACAATATCGCAGTGTACAGCAAGAAAGTCAAAGCTACCATATTGCAATCTAACCAAACTTAACATGACCAAACGCAACCTAACTCAGCCTAACTTACCGAGAGCACTACTGCGGGCCACCCCGTAGCCAGACAGAGTATACATGAGCACAGTAGAGCGTGGAAATCCATCTAATGGCAGTGCAAAGGTCAAAGAAATCCTTTCCTATCGCAACTAAACTTAACATAACTATACGTTGTATAGCCCAACCTGACGTGCCGAGACCACTATTGCTGGCATCCCCAGAGCCAAGCAGATCATACTAGAAAATAGTACAGCGGAGCGATCCACCGAAAAGCAGTGTACACCACGTAAATCAAATCTATCCAGACACAAACCATGCTAACATAACCTAACCAATCGTAGCGTAACTCAATCTGACGAGCTGAGACTACTATTGCAGGCCTACCCAGGGCCAAGCAGAGCATACTAGAGCAATGTAGAGCGCAGAAATCTGCCAAACCAAAGCGTATAGCACAAAAGTCATAGCTATCCTGTCCTAACCCTACCCAACCCAACCTAATCGAACGTAGCAAAACTCAACATATCGTGCAGATACCGGTATCGCTGTCTTGCCCAGAGCCAAGCTGAAAACGTTAGAGCGAAGTACAGTGCAGAAATCCACCGAATTGCAGTGTACAGCACGAATGTCAGAGCTACGTAAACCTAACCCAAACAAGTAAAGCATAACCCAAAGCAGCATAAATGAACCGAACGTGCCGAGATCACTGTTGCTTGTCTCATCAGAGACGAGCAGAGCATACTAGAGCATAGTGGAGCGCAGAAATCCACCGAATATCATTCTCTAGCACAAAAGTCTAAGCTATGCTCTCCTATCCCAACACAGCTTGACGTAGCTAAACGTAGTCTAACTCAACCTAACGCGCAGCGACCTGTATTTCTGGTCCCACAGTGACAAGCAGAGCATATTAGAGGAGAGTAGGGCGCAGGAATCCATAGGATCTGTGTGTATAGCGGAAAGGTCGAAATTGTCCAAACCTAACGGAGGAAAACATTATATATCCAAACGTATACTATCTCAAAGTTATGAGCCGAGACAACTATTTCTGGCATCCCCAGATCCAAGCAGAGCATTGTAGGGCACAGTAGAGCGCAGAGGTCCGCCGAATAGCAATGT
>NW_016910115.1:0-376 GCF_001483705.2 Eufriesea mexicana
TACATATACACATCCATACATCCATACATCCGTACATCCGTCCATCCATACCTCAATCCATTCCTACTTCCACCCAACCATACAGCCATCCATCCATACATACATCCATACATACATCCATACTTCCATACATCCATCCATCCAGACATCCACCCTTCCATACATCCATCGATCCATTCATCCTTACATGCATACAGCCATCCACCCATACATGCATTCACCCATACAGGCATCAATCCATACGTCCACCCATCCATACATCCATCGAACCATACAGCCATACTTCCATACATCCATACATCCATACATCCGAACATCCATACTTCCACACATCTATGCATAAATAAATCCGACCAACCATGCTGCCATACATCCA
>NW_016910116.1:0-215 GCF_001483705.2 Eufriesea mexicana
ATCATAGCAAACCAATAGGATCTTTCCCCTTACTTATGCAAAAAAGCTTGCTAACCACGATATCAGTCGAAAATGTCAAAGGAATAGAACTCTTCGCTCAGATTCTATTGAAATGCAATGGCTATAGCAAACCAATAGTATCTGTCCACCTTATTTACGCAGAAAAGGCTGCTCACAACGATATTAGTCGAAATTTCAATAAAATTGAGCTTTTC
>NW_016910116.1:246-583 GCF_001483705.2 Eufriesea mexicana
AGCTGTAGCAAACCAGTAAGATCTTTCCTCCGTGCTTATGCTGAAAAGCTTGCTCACCACGATATTAGTCGAAAATGTCAATACAATTGAACTTCTCAGTCAGATACTATTGCAATGCAATGGCTATAGCAAACCGATATCATCTTTCCTCCTTGTTCACGCAGAAAAGCACCCTCAATACGATATTAGACGAAAATGTCAACAAAATTGGACTTTTCAGCCAGACTCTATGGCAATGAGTTAGTACTATAGCACGCCAATAGGATCTTTCCCTCTTACTCGCGCAGAAAAGCTTTCTCACCACGATATTAGCCGAGAATGTCAATATAATTGAACT
>NW_016910117.1:0-629 GCF_001483705.2 Eufriesea mexicana
ATAGAATCTGGCTGGAAAACACAATTTTATTGACATTTTCGACTAATATCGTTATGAGCCAGCCTTCTAACATAATTAAGGAGGAAAGATACTACTGGCTTGCTCTAGGCATTGCAATGCTATATCATCTGGCTGGAAAATTCAATTTTATTGACATTTTCGTCCAGTATCGTTATGAGCTTGCTTTCTTGCATAAATACGGAGGAAAGTATCTATTGGCGTGCCATAGCCATTGCAATGCTGTTGAATCTGACCTGAAAATTCCATTTTATTGACATTTTCTACTAGTATCCAGGTGTGCTAGCTTTCATGCATAAATAAAGAAGAAGGAATCTATTGGCGTGCTATAGCCATTGCAATGCTATACAGTTTGACTGGAAAACTCAATTTTATTGACATTTTCGACTAATATCGTGGTGAGCGAAATTGCTTGCAGAAATATGTAGTAAATATTGTAATTGCCGTGCTATAGCCATTGCAATGTTGTAGAATTTGACTGGAAAACACAATTTTATTGACATTTTCCACTAATATCGTGGTGAGCTATCTTTCTTGGACAAATAAGAATTAAGGATTTTATTGGAGTGCTATAGGCATTTCTATGCTATAGAGTCTGGCTGGAAAATTCA
>NW_016910118.1:0-320 GCF_001483705.2 Eufriesea mexicana
CAAACGCGCCGAGACCACTATTGCTGGCCTTCCCAAAGCCAAGCAGAATACATTAGGCCACAGCGGAGCGCGGAAATCGACCGTATAGAAGTGCATGGCGCGAAAGTCGAAGCTATCCCATCCTGACACGGCCAAACGTGACGGAAACGAACGTAACATAACTCAGCCTATCGGGTTGAGTCATGTTACGTTTGGTTGTGTTACGCTTGGTTATGTGATGCCAGGGTAGCTTTGACTTTTCTGCTGTTCACTGCTATTCGGTGGAATTCTGCGCCCTACTGTGACCCAGTATTCCCTGCTTTGCTCTAGGAATTCCAGAA
>NW_016910118.1:5221-11234 GCF_001483705.2 Eufriesea mexicana
CTAGTATGTCCTGCTTGACTCTCGGGGTGGCAGCACCAGAGGTCCCGGCATGTTAGCTTGAGACAGGTTATGCATTGTTAATCAACGATTGGTGAGGGTAGGAGAGTATAGCTTTGACCTTAGTGCTATTGTCTGCTATTAGGTGGATTTTAGCGCCACGCAGTGCTGTAATGCTTTCAGCTTGGCTCTGGTAATGGCAGTAATAGTGGTATCGGCACGATACTTTGTGTCAGGTTACTTTCGGCTATGTTGGTTTAGGCTAAGTTTGGACAGGATAGCTCTAACTTTTTGCTGAACACGGCTATTAGTTGTATTTCTGCACCCTACTGTGCTCCTGGATGTCCTGCTTTGATCAGGGAAGAGCAGCAACAGCGACCTCGGCACGATTGGTTGTGTAAGGGTATGTTCGGTTATATTCTGTTGGTTTGGGATGGCTTCGTGTTGCTCTGTCTTTTCTGTCTTACAGTGCGATTCTATGGATTTCTGCGTCCTACTCTCCACTGAAGAGTCCTGATTTTCTCTGGGAAGGCCAGCAGTAGTGCTCGCGGCACGCTAGGTTCAGTTAGGTTACGTCTGGTTATGTTACCATTGCTTAGGTTAGGAGAGGTAGCACTGACCTTAGTTCTATAGTCTGCTATCAGGTGCACTTCTGCGCCCTGCAGTGCTATAATGCTTTCAGTATTCCTCTGGGGAGACTAGCAATAGTGGCCGCGGCACGATAGCTTGGTTTACGTTACGATAGCTTATGTTAAGATTGGTTAGGTTATGGGGGATAGCTTTGGCTTTAGTGCAGTAGCCTGCAATTAGGTGGATTTCTACGCCCTATAGCGCTGTAATATCTTCAGCTTGGCGCTGGCAAGGCCGACAATAGTGGTCACGGCACGTTACGCTGAGGCATGCTACGTTAGGTTAGGTTGGGTTAGGATGAGTTTGGTCACGATTGCTTTACCTTTTGTGCTGAATACTGATATTCGTTGGATTTCTGCTCTCCACTGTGCTCCAGTGAGTCCTGCTTGGCTCTCTGGAGGGCAGCAACAGCGCTGACGGCACCTCGGTTTGAGTCGCCTACGTTAGGTTTGGTTAGGTTAGGAGGGGATAGCCTTGGCTTTTGTGTTATACACTGCTATACGGTGGATTTCTCCGCTCTACTGTACTCTAATGCGCTCTGCTTGACAATGGGGAGGCTATCAACACTGGTCACGGCAAGTTAGGTTGAGCTTTGTTATGTTCGGCTATGCTCCGTTTCGTTAGCTCGGGATAGGGGAGGTTTGACTTTTGTGCTACAAACTGATATTCGGTGGACATCTGCGCACTACAATGCTCTACTAAACTCTGCCCGAAACTTGCGATTCCAGAAATAGCGGTCGTGGGACGTTAGATTGTGTTAGGTTATGGTTGTTTATTTTAGGTTACGATAATTTTGGCTAGGATAGCTTTGACTTTCCTGCTGTACACAGATATTCGGTGAATACCTGCCCTCTGCTGTGGTCTAATATGCGTTGCTCTGGAGAGGCCAGAAATAGTGGCCGTGGAACGTTAAGTATATTTACGTTACGTTTGGTTAGGTTATGTTAGCATCGGTTAGGTTTGTTTAACTTTGACCCTTCTGCTGTTCACACCACTCTATTGACTTCTGCGCACCACCTTCTGCTAATACGCTCTGCTTGGCGAAGTGGAGGCCAGCAATTGTGGTCTAGGCACGTTAGGTTATATTATGTTAAGTTTGGTTATGTTCCTCTTGGTAAGCAAAGTTAGGAGATCTCTGTCATTTGTGCTGTACCCTGCCACTCGGAGGATTTCCGCGCTCTTCGTTGCTCTACTATACTCTATTCGACTCTGCGGAGGCCTGCATTGGCCGTCGCCGACCCATACGTTGTGCTAGTTTAAGTTTGCTCTGGTTAGGCTAGGGTAGGTTTGGCTGGGTGCCATTGACTTTTGCGCTATACTCTTCTACACGTTTGATTTCTGCGCTCCACTGTGCTCTAATATGTCCTGTTTCGCTCGGGGAAGGCGAGCAATGGTGGTCTCTGCAAGTTTGGTTGTGCCTGTTTATGCTTGGCTTGGCTGTGTTAGGTTAGGTTTGGTCTATGTATGTTTAACTTTTGCGCTTTACACTGCTATTCGGTCGTTATCTGCGCTCTGCGTTGCTTTGCGAGCATCTGCTTGTTTCTGGGGAGGCCAGCAATGGCGGGCGTCTCACCTTTCGTTGAGTTAGGTGACCTTTGGTTAGGTTATGTTTGGTTGAGTTTGGTTAACATGGCTTTGACCTTTGAGCTATACGTCGCTATTCGGTAGATCACTACGATCTGCTGTGCTCTAGTATATTCTGCTTGGCTCTGCAGAGGCCATCGATAGCAGTCTCGGTACGTTAGGTTGAGATAGGTTACGTACGGTCATGCTACGTTTGGTTAGGTTTGGACGGGTTAGCTCTGACTTTTGTGCTATTCACCGCCATTCTGTGGATTTCCTCGGTCTACTGTGCTCTAATATGTCCTGCTTGGCTATGTGGAGGCCAGCAATAGTGGTCTCGGCACGTTAGGTTAAGCCAGGCTATGTTTGGGTAGGCTAGGTCAGGTTTGGTTAGGATAGCTTCGACTTTTGTGCTATGCGCTGCTATTCGGTCGATATTTGCGCACTGGATTGCTCTACTATCCTCTGCTTGTCTCTGCGGAGGACAGCACCAGCGGTCGTGGAACGTTTGGTTGTGTTATGTTACGTTTTGTTAGGTTAGCGTGGGCTTAGTTTGGCTAGGGTGGCTTCGACATTGGTGCTATGCACTGCTATACTGTGCATCTCTGCGCTCTACTGTGCCCGAGGACACTCTGCTTTGCTGTGGGGATGCCAGGATTAGTGCCCACGTCACGTTAGCCTGAACTATGTTGCGTTCGGTTGCGTTACGTTTGCTTAGGGTAGGAGAAGGTAGCTTAGACTTTTGTGCTATATTCTGCACTTCGATGAATTTTTGGCTCTATATTACTCTACTATACCCTGCTTGTCTCTCGGGAAGCCGGCAATCGTGGTCTCGGCAGGTTAGGTAGGGCTAGGCTACGGTTGGTTATGTTACGTTTGGTTACGCTGTCATAGGGCAGCTGCGATTACTATGCTCTCCAATGCGATTCTACGCATTCCTGCGCTCTATTCTCCTCTAATATGTTCTGCTTGGCTCTGAGGAGGGCAGCGACAGTGGCCTCGGCTCGATAGGATAGGTGGAGCTGTGTCTGGTTACGTTACGATTCATCAGGTTATGACCGGATAGCTTTGGATTTTGTGCTGCAAACTGCTAATCGGATGGCTTATGCGCTCTTCGTTGCTCTACTGTACTCCACTCTATCTCGGGTGGCCAGCAGTGGCTGTCGTAGCACGGAAGGCTTTGCTAGGTTACGTTCGTTTAGGTTAGGGTATGCTGTTTGGTTAGGATGGCCTTGACATTTGTGTTACTCGCAGATTTACGGTGGTATTCTCCGTTCCACTGAGCTATGTTATATTCTGCTTGGCTATGTGGAAGTCAGCAGTAGTGGTCCCATCACGTTAGGTAGGGTCATGTTGCTTTCGTCTCTGCCACGATTGGTTAGTTTGTGATAGGACGGACTAGACTTTTGTGTTATACGCTGCTGTTCGGCCGACGTCTGCGCTCTGCATTGCTCTTCTAGCGCATGCTTGAATCTGTGGAGGCCAGAAATGGTGGGCGTGGCACGTTCGCTTGAGTAAGGTTACGTTCGGTAAGGTCAGGTTTGGTTACGTTTGATCAGTATTTCTTTGACATTTGTGCCATACACCGCTATTCGGTGGATTTCTGCGCTCTACTCTGCTGTAGTATATTCTGCTTGGCTATGGGGAGGCAAGCAGTGGTAGTTTCGGCACGTTAGACAGGGTCATGCAGCGTTAGGTTATGCTACGATTGGCTAGTTTTGGATAGGATAGCTTTGACTTCCGCGCTATACACTGCTATTCCGTTGATTTCTGCACTTTATATTTCTCTAGTAGGCTCCGCTCAACTCTCGTCATGCCAGCAACAGTGGCCGTGGCACGCTAGGTTGAGATATGCTACATTCGGTTAGGTTAGATTTGGTTAGTTTTGGTTAGGATTGCACTGACTTTCGTCCTATTCATTGTCATACGGTGGATTCCAGCAATCTGTTGTGCTCCAGTGTGCACTGCTTTACTTTGGGGAGGCCGGACGTAGTGGCCGTGGCTCGTTAGGTTTAGTTACGTTACGTTTGGTCAGGTTACGTTAGCATGGGTTATGTTTGGATGGCTTAGACCTTTCTGATATTCACTGCCATACTATTGACTCGAGCTCCCCACTCTTGTCTATTATGCCCTGCTTGGCAATGGTGAGGCCAGGGATAGTGGTCTAGGCACGTTATGCTTTGTTATGTCACGTTTGGATATGTTACGTTCGGTTAGGGTGGGATAGGACAGCCTTGACTTGTGTTCTGTACACTTCTATTCTGTGGATTCACACACTCTCCGTTGCTCTACAATACTGTACTCGGCTTCGGGTAGTACAGCAATGGAGATCGTGGCATGATAGGTTTTGATAGGCTACATCTGGTTAGGAGAGGTCAGGTTACGTTTAGTTAAGGCGGCGTTGACTTTTGTACTATATACTGCTATTCGGAGGATTTCTGCGCTCTACTGTGCTCTAATATGTTCCGCCTGATTCTGGGGGGGGGGTAGCGATAGTGGTCTCGGCCTGTTAGGTTGATTTATGTTACGTATTGCTTGGCTACGTTAGGCTTGGGTTGGGGAGTGTAACTTTGTCTTTTGTGCTATAAATTGCTATTCGATGTATTTCTGCAATCTGCATTGCTCTACTGTGCTCCGCTCGAATCTCGGTGTGCCGGCAGTAGTGGTCGCGGTACGTTGGGTCGAGTAAGGTTACGTTTGGTTATACTACTATTGACTTGGTTTGGAGTGGATAGCTTTGACTTTCGTGCTATAGATTGCCGTTAGGTTGATTCCTGCGCCCTACAGCGCGTTAATATTTTCAGCTTGGCTCTGGCAAGGCCGGCAGTGGTTTCGATACGTTTTGATGAGTCATGCTACTTTCGGTTAGTTTGGGATAGGTCAAGTTTGGCAATGGTAGCTTCAGCTTTTGTGCTGTACATTGCTATTCGGTGGATTTCTGCGCTCTACTGTGCACTAGTATGTCCTGCTCGGCATTGGGAGGACAGCTATAGCGGTCTCGGCACGCTAGGTTGAGCTAGGCTATGTTTGAATATGTTTTGTTTCTTTGGGTTAGGTTTGCGTAACTTTGACCATTCTGATATACACTGCGATTCTATGGATTTCTGCTTTCAACTCTCCGCTAATGAGTTTTGCTTGACTCTGAGGAGGCCAGCAATAGAGGTCGCGGCACGATAGGTTTAGGTGGGTTACGTTCCGTTATGTTACGGTTGTTTAGGTTAGAAGAGGGTAACATTGGTTTAGTGGTATGGTATGCTCTTTGATGGATTTCTGCTCCCTTCAGTGACTTAATATTTTCATCTTGGCTCTCGGAAGGCCGGCAATAGTGGTTCCGTACGTTATGTTGGGTCATGTTACGTTCGGTTAGCATGGGTTATGTTATGCTTGTTTGGGATAGCTCCAACTTTTGTGCTGTACACTGCTATACAGTGGATTTCTGCGATATACGGCGCTCTAGAATGTCCTGCTTGGCTCTGGGGATGGCAACAATAGCGGTCTCGGCACGTTAGGTTATGGCGGGCTATGCTTGCTTACGTCCCGTTGGTCTGGGTTAGGCTTGTGTAGCTTTGACTTTCCTGACATACACTGCCATTATATGGATCTCTGCGCTCTACTCTCCACTGACGTGCACCGCTGGACTCTGTGGAGGCCAGCAACTGTGGTCGTTTCACATTAGGTTTATGTGGTTTGTGATTGGTTATGTTACGCTTGGTTAGGTCAGGAGAGGGTTGCTGGCACTTTTGTGATATGGCATTCTTCTAGGAGGATTTCTGCGCCCCACGGTGCTCTGATGTTTTCAGCTTGCCTCTGGCGAGGCCAGCAA
>NW_016910118.1:13315-42202 GCF_001483705.2 Eufriesea mexicana
GGGGGGGGGGGGTCAGCCATTGTGTTCACTGCAAGGTAGGTTGTGTTAGTTTACGTTTGGCAATGATACGATCGGTTGGGCTGGGAGATGTAGCTTTGACCTTAGTGGTATTGTCTGCTGCTAGGTGGATTTCTGCGACCTGCAGTACTCTAATGCTTTCGGCGTGGACCTAGGAATACCACCGATTGTGTTCTCGGCACACAATGCTGTGTCAGGTTCCGCTCGGCAAGGTTGAGCTGGCTAAGTTTGGCTAGGATAGCTTTAACTCTTGTGCTGCACACTGCTTTTCCGTGGATTTCTGCTCTCTACTGTGCTCTAGTATGTCCTGGTTGACTCTCGGGAAGGCAGCAATTGCGGACTCGGCACGTTAGTTTGTGTTGTGCCATGTTTGGATATGTTCCGTTCGCTTGAGTTAGGCTTGTGTAGTTTTGTCTCCTCAGATTTATACAGCGACTCTAAGGATATCTGCGTTCTACACTCCGGCAATGTGTTCTGCTTTGCTATGCTGTGGCCAGCAATAGCGGTCGCGGAACGTTATCTAGTGTTGGGATGCGTTTGGTTGTATTAGGGTTGGTTATGTTAGGAGAGGACTGCCACGACTTTAGGGTTGTTGTCTCCCATAAGGTGGATTTGTGCGCCCTCTAGTGCTTTAATGCTTTTAGCTTGGCTCTGGGAATGCCAGCAATACCTGTCTCGGCACGATACGTTCGCCACGTTACGTTCGGTTATGTTGGTTCAGGGTAAATTTCGAGAGGGCAGCTTTATCTTTCTGCTGGACACTGCTATTCGGAGGATTTCCGGGTTATACTGCGTTCTAGTGTGTCCTGCTTGGCTCTGGGGAGGGTGGTAATAGTGGTCGCGGCACGTTAGAGTAAGCCAGGATACGCGCGGTTATGTTACGATACTTTAGGTTAGGGGATGATAACTATGACTCTGGCGCTATATTCTGCTATTAGGTGAATTCCTGCGCCCTACATTGTTCTAATATCTTCAGCTTGGCTCTGGTAAGGTCAGCAATAGAGGACTAGGCACGATACGATGGGTCAGTTTACGTTCGGCTTGGTTGCGCCGGGCTCAGTTAGGCCAGGATAGCTTTAACTATTGTGCTGTACACCGCTGTTGGGTGGATTTCTGCACTCTACTGAGCCTTAGGATGCCCTGCTGGATCTGAGGAGGGCAGCAATAGTGGTCTCGGCACGTTAAGTCGGGTCAGGGTATGCTTGCCTACGTTCTGTTGGTCTGGATAAGGCTTGGGTGGCTTTGACTTTTCAGATGTACACTGCGGTGCTATGGGTTTCAGCGTTCTACGCCCCAGTAATGTGTTCTGCTTGGACCTGCGATGGCCAGTAATGGTGTTCGCGGCGACTTATGTTGGCTTTGGTTACGCTTGGTTACGTTACTGTTGGCTATGTTAGGAGGGGGCAGCTTCGACTTTAGCGCTTTAGTCTGCTATTAGGTTGATTCGTGCGCCATACAGTGCTGTAATGCTTTCAGCTTGGCTCTGGGAAGGCTAGCAATAGGGGCCCCTGCACGTTACGATGTGTCAGGTTACTCTCGGTTAGGTTCGGTCAGGCTACGTTCTTCAAGGGTAGCTTCATCTTTTGTGCTGTGTACTGCAATCAGGTCGACTTCCGCTACCTACTGCGCTCCAGTGTGCCTGCTTGTCTCTGGGGAGGCCAATAATAGTGTTCGCGGCACGTCAGGTTGTGCTACGTTACGTTCGGTTATGTTACGGTTCGTTTGATTTGGAGGGGTAGCTTAGTCATTACTGCTGTATTCTGCTGTTAGTTGGATTTCTGCACACTACAGTGCTCTAACGCTTTCAGCTTGGCTCTTGCAAGGCAATGATGGTTGGTTGCGGCACATTGTGATGCGTCAGGCTACGTTCGGTTAGGTTGGATTAGGCTACGCTTGGTAGGAATAGCTATAACTTTTGTGCTGTACGCTGCTATTCGGAAGAAATCTGCTATATACTGCCATCTAGTATATCCTTCTTGGCCCTTGGGTGGGCAGCAATGGCGGTGTTAACACGTTAGAATGGGTCAGCCTATGTTTGGTTGTTCCCTGTTTGTTGGGTTAGGCTTGGGTAGCTTCGTCTTTTCTGGTATACACTGCGATTCTATGGATTTCTGCAGTCTACTCTCCACTAATGATCTCTGCTTGGCTCTGTGCAGGCCAGCAATACCAGTCGCGGCACGTTAGGTTATGATGGGCTACGTTTGGTTATATTACGATTGGTCAGGTTATGAGATTGTTTCTTTCACTTTGGAGCTGTAGTCGGCTTTCTGGTGTATTTCTGCGCCATACAATGCGCATACGTTTTCAGCTTGGCTCTGGGAAGGCCAGCAATACTCTTCGCGGCACGTTATGTTCAGCCAGGTAGCGTTCGGTTATGAAGGGTTTGGCTAAGTTTGGTTAGGGTAGCTTTAAATTTGCTCTTTACACTGATATTTGGTAGACTTCCGCGCTCTACTGTACTCCGGTTTGCCCTGTTTGACCCTGGGAGTACAGCAATAGTGGTCTCGGAACGATAGGTTGAGTTAAGCTGCGTTTGGCTGTATTCTGTTGGCTTGGTTTAGGCTTATGTAGCTTCGGCATTTCCGATATGCACAGCTATTCTATGGATTTCTGCGTTCTACAATCCACAAATGTGTTCTCCTTGACTCTGGGGTGGCCAGGAATAGTGGTCGCGGGTCGTTAGGTTCAGCTATGTTACGTTTGGTCATGTTACGATCGGTTAGGTTTAGAAAGGATAGCTTTGACTTTAGTGCTGTTGGCCGATAATAGGTGGATATCTGCTTCCTGCAGTGCCCTAATGTTTTCAGCTTGGCTCTGGGAAAGCCAGTAATAGCGGCCTCGGCACGATACGTTGAGACAGGTTACGTTCGGTTAGGTTGGCTTAGGCTATGTTTGGACGGGATAGCTTCAACTATTGCGCCGCACACTTCTTTCGGTGGATCTCTGCGCTCTACTGCGCACTTGTATGTCCTGCTTGGCTCTAGGAGTCCAGCAATAGCGGCCTCTGTGCATTAGGTTCGGATAGGCTGTGTTTGGCTATGACCTGTTGGCTTGGGTTAGGCATTGGTAGTTTCGGCCTTTCTGATATACACTGTTATTCTATGGATTTCCGCTTCTGCTCTCCACTAATGTGCTCTGCTTGGCTCTGGGGTGGCCAGCAGTAGTGGTCGCGGCACGATACTTTGAGTCATGTTACCTTCGGTAATATTACGATTGGTTAGGTTGGAAGAGGATAGTTTTGACTTTAGTGCAATAGCCCCGATTATAGGGGGATTCCTGCGCAATACTGTGCCCTAATATGTACAGTTTTTCTGTTGAAAGGCCTGTAATAGTGGCCTCGGCTCGTTATGTTGGGTCAGGTAACGTTCGGTTAGGATGGCTTTGTCTATGTTTGGATTGCGTAGCTTCAACTTTTGTGCTGTACACTGGTGTTCGGAGAATTTCTGCCCTCCGCTGTGCTCTAGTATATCCTGCTTTGATCTGGGGAAGGCAGCAATAGCTTTCTCGGCACGTTAGTTTGAGTTATGATAAGTTCGGTTATGTCATGTTGGTTTGGGTTAGGTACGGATAACTTTGATTTTTCTGGTTTACACTGAGATTCTGCGGATATCGGAGTTCTAAGTAATGTTCTCGGCACGTTAGGTTTAGATAGGCTACATTCTGCTATGTTATGTTTGTTTGTGTCAGGTATGGGTATCATTGACTTTTCTGCTATACCCTGCGATCCTATGGAATTCGGAGGTCTCGTCCCCTTTAATATGCTCTGCATGGGGACAACGAAGCCAGCCGTAGTGTACCCGGCGCGTTAGGTTCAGTTAGTCTACATTTGATTAAGTTAGGTTTGGGAGTGTTAGGTAATGGTTTCTTTGTCTTTTGCATCTGTACGCTGCTATTTGGTGGATTTCTGCGATATGCTGTGCTCTAATGTGTTCTGCTTTGCTCTGGGGAGTTCAGCAATGGCGGTGTAGGCACGTTTGTTTGGGTTACGTAATTTCGGGCTAGGTTCGGCTAGCACTGACTTTCGCGGTGTACACTGCTTTTCGGCCGATTTCGGCACTCTACATTACTTTGATATACTCTGCTCGGTTCTGGAGAGAACAGTAATGGTTGTCTCGGCATGTTGGTTTGGATTAGGCTGCGTTTAGTTAGGTTATGTTTGCAGATGTTAGGTTAGGATAACTCTGACTTTTGTGCTATGAACTGCTATTCGGCAGATTTCTGCGCCCTACTGAGCAGTAGTATTTTGGGCTTGTCTGTAGGGAGGCCAGCAACGTTGGCATCTGCACGTTAGGTTGAGCTACTCTACGTTTGTTTATATTACGTTTGGATATGTTAGGAGAGGTAGGAGCTGACTTTTGTCCTACAGACCGCTGTCCGGTGGACTTCCGCTCTCTACTGTGCCCTCCTGTGCTCTGCTCGACTCCGGGAATGCCAGCAATAGTTGTTGCGGCGCTTTAGGTTCAGTCAGTCAACGTTTGGTTAGGTTTGGTTAGGTTAGTTTGGTTTTAGGATGTCTCCGAATCTTGTGCAATGCAGTGCAATTTGGCAACTTCCTGCGTGCTGCTCTCCACTAGTATATTCTGTTTGTCTCTAGAGAGGCCCGCAATAATGGCCTCGGCACGCAAGTTTGAGCTATGTTACGCGTGGCTTGACTAGGTTCAAAAATTTTTGGTTAGTGTAGCTTTGACTTTTGTCCTATACACTCCTGCTCGATCGTTATCTGCGCACAGCATTGCTCTACTAGCATCTGCTTGACTCTGGGGCGGACAGGAGTAGCAGTCGTGGCAGTTATGCTTCAGCTGGGCAACGATTTGTTTGGTTAGTATGGCTTTGGCTTTTGTGCTACACAAAGCTAATCGGTTGATTTCTGCGCTCTGCTGTGCTGTAGTACAATCTACTTGGCTTTGTGGAATCCAGCAATATTGGTCCCGGGTCGTTAGATTAAGTTACGTTGCGTTTGGTTATACGAAGCTTGGACAGGATGGGATATGGTTGCTACGACATTTGCGCTATACACTGCTATTCGGCGTATTTCTGTTCTTTATACTGCTTTACTATGGACTGCTCGACAGTGGGGATGCCAGTAGTTGTGTTCGCGGCACGTTAGTTTGATTTAGGCTACGCTTGTTCATATCACGTTTGGTTTGGGTAGGTGAGGATAGCTTTGACTTTTGTGCTATACACTGCCATACGCTGGATTCCTGCGCTCTACAGAGCTCTAGTATATTCTGCATGGCTATGCGGAGTCTAGCTGTAGTGGTCTGGGCACGTAGGTCTGAGCTAGGTTGCGTTCGGTTATATTACGTTTGGGTACACTAGGAGAGGGTGGCTTTGACACTTGTGCTGTACACCACTGTTCGGTGCATTTCTGTGCTCTACATTCCCCTACTATGCGCTGCTCGTCTCTAGGGAGACCAGCAATAGTGGTCCTTGCATGATAGGTCGATGTAGGCAACGTTTGGCTATGTTACGTTAGTTTTGGTTATGTCCGGATATCTTTGTCTTTCGTGATATACACTGCTATTCGGTGGACTCCTGCGCTCTACTGCGACGCAGCATATTCTGCCTGGCTCCGGGGAGGTCAGCAATAGTAGCCAAGGCATGTTAGGTTGAGCTACGATACGTTCGTCCATGCTATGCTTGGATACGTTAGGCTAGTATAGCTTCGACGTTTGTGCTACAAACTGCTATTCGGTGGACTACTGCGCTATATTGTGCTATAATATGCTCTGCCTGGCTCTGCTAAGTCCAGCAATAGTGGGCTAGGCAGGTTAGGTTCGATTACGTTCCGCTTGGTTATGTTACGCTTGGTTAGGCCAGGAGAGGGTAGCTCGGGCTTTTGTGCTATATACTGCTATTCGGTGGACTACTGCGCTATATCGTGCTATAATATGCTCTGCCTGGCTCTGCTAAGTCCAGCAATAGTGGGCTAGGCAGGTTAGGTTCGATTACGTTGCGTTTGGTTTTGTTACGCTTGGTTAGTCTAGGAGAGGCTTGCTTCGACTTTTGTGCTGCACACTGGTATTCGGTTGATTTCTGCGCTCTGCATTCCTCTACTATGCTCTGCTTGACACTGTGGTGTCCAGCAATACTGGTCGCGGCACGTAAGGCTGCGTCGGATTACGTTTGGTTTGGTCAGGTTAGGTTGGGCTTGGACACGATGTCTGTGACTTTTGTGCTATTCACTGCAGTGCGGTAGATTTCTACGCTCTACTGCGCTGTAGCATATTCTGCTTGGCTCTGCGGTGGCCTGCAGTAGTGTTCTCATCACGTTAGATTGAGTTAGGTTACGTTTGGTTAGATTATGTTACTTGGGGTTTTGTTTGGATAGCTCCGACTTTCGGGTTATACACTGACATCCGTTCAACTTCTATGCACTACAGTTCTTTACTATACTCAACTCGACTCGAGGGAGGCCAGCAATAGTGGTTGCGGCACTTGGGTTCAGATGTGTTACGTCTCGTTATGTTGGGTGTGGTTATGTTAGGACGGGGTATCTTCGACTTTTGTGCTGTTCGCTGTCATGCCATGGACGTCTACTCTCTAGTCTCCTGTAATATGTTTTGCTTGGCGATTCGGAGGCCAGCAATGGTGGTCCAGGCTCTTTGGGTTCGACTAGCTTGCGTTTGGTTATGTTACGTTTTGTTCGGTTAGAATATGTTAACCTTGACTTTTGCGCCGTACGCTGCTATTCAATGGATATCTGCGCTATACTATGCTCCATTATGCTCTGCTCGAGTCTGGGGTGGTCAGCAATTGCGGTCGTGACACGATAGGTAGAGTTAGGTTAAGCTTGGTTAAGCCAGGTTGGCTTAGGTTTGGCTATGATGCCTTTGACTTTTGTGCTGTACACTGCTATTCGCGCGATTTCTTCTGTCTACTGTGCTCTAGCATGTTCTGCCTTGCGCTCGAGAGGCAGGAAATAGCATTCTCTTACCTTTAACTTTAGTTGGTCTACGTTTGTCTTGGTTAGGTTGGGCCACGTTATGTTAGGATGCAATTGGCTTTTGTGCTATACGCTGCTTTTGGTGGCTATATGCACTCTACTGCGCTCTAGTATATTCCACTCGTCTCTGGGGATTCCGGCAGTAGCGGTCTGTGTACGTTAGGTTAACATGATACGTATGTTTACATTACGGTTGTATAGGTTAGGATAGTGAATCATGACTTTTGTGCTGTACACTGCTATCCGGTAGATTTCTGCGCTCTACCGTGCTCGAAGACGCTCTGCTTGGCTCTGTGGATGCCAGGAATTGCGGTCTCGGCTCGCTAGGTTGAGTTATGCTACATTTAGTTTGGTTATGTCAGTTAGGATTAGGCCTGCAAATCTACGACTTTCGGGGTACACACGGCTGTACTGCGGCTCCCTGCGCTCCACTATGCCGTGGTATTTTCTGCTGGGCACTTGGGAATCCAGCAATAACGGTCTCGGCACGCCGGTCTAAGTTATGTACCGTTTGGTTATATTACGTTAGGATGGGTTAAGAGGGGGGAGCCTGGACTTTTGTGCTACACGCTGCAATCCTGCAGTTTTCTACTCTATACATTACTTCACTACACTCTGCTCGACTCTGGGAATGCCAGTAATTGTGGTCCCGGCAAGTTAGTTCGATCCATACTTCGTTTGGTTATGTCCCGTTTGAGGATGGCATTGACTTTTGCGCCATATACTACTGTTAGGCGGGCTTCTGGGCCATACTGTGCTCTGATATGTTTTGTTTAGCTCTGAGGTGGCCAGCAATAGCGGTCTCAGCACGTTAGGTCGAGTTTCGTTACGTTTGGTTAGGTTACGCTTGCATGGGTTAGGTCCGAATAGCTTTGACTTTCTAGGAATAGACTGCTATTCGTTGGATTTCTGCGCTCTACTCTTCTCTACTGTGCTCTGCTCGATCCTGGGGTGGCCAGTAAAGGTGGCTGTGGCACTATTGTTTGGGTTAAGTTACGTTTGGTTAGGCCTGGTTGGTTTAGGTTTGGCTATGATAGCTTTGATTTCTGTGCTGTACACCGATTCTCTGGTCTCGTTAAGTTTCGTTTGTCCTCGGTTGACTTGGTCAGGTTGGTACAAATTTTGTTTGGAAATATTTGACTTTTGTGCTATACGCTGCTATTTTGTGGCTACCTGCGCTCTACTCTGTTCCAGTATATTCCATATGGCTCTGGAGATTCCAGCAGTAGTGGTCTCGGCACGTTAGGTCGAGTTTTGTTACGTTTGCTTAGGTTACGATTGCATGGGTTAGGTCCGGATAGCTTTGACTTTCTAGGAATAGACTGCTGTTCGCTGGATTTCTGCGCTCTACTCTTCTCTACTGTGCTCTGCTCGATCCTGGGGTGGCCAGTAAAAGTGGTTGTGGCACTATTGTTTGGGATAAGTTACGTTTGGTTAGGCCAGGTTGGTTTAGGTTTGGCTATGATAGTTTTGACTTCTGTGCTGTACACCGATTCTCTCGTCTCGTTAAGTTTCGTTAGTCCTCAGTTGGCTTGGTCAGGTTGGGCAAAATTTTGTTTGGAAATATTTGACTTTTGTGCTATACGCTGCTATTTTGTGGCTACCTGCGCTCTACTCTGTTCCAGTATATTCCGCATGGCTCTGGCGATTCCAGCAGTTTGGTCTCGGCACGTTAGGTTCATTTAGGGTACGTTCGACTGTATTCCGTTTGTATAGGTTAGGATAGAATAGCTTCGACTATTGTGTTATGCACCGCTACTCGGCGGATTTCTGCTCTTTACGTTACTCTACCTTACTCTGCTCCACGCTGTGGATGGCAGCAATGGTGGCCATGGAACGAAAGTTTGGGTCAACCTACGTTCGTTCGGGATAGGTTCGGTTTGGTTAGGCGAGGATAGCTTTGACTTATGTCCCTCGCACTGCTATTCGGTGGATTCCAGCGCTGTACTGTGCTCTTATATGCTCTGCTCGTCTCCGAGGAGGGCAGCAATAGTGGTCTCGGCACGTTACGTCGAGATATGCTACGTTTGGTTAGGTTAGGTTACGTTGGGTTGAGATGGGATAGCTTTGACTTTTGTGCTACACACTGCAATTCTATTGACTACTGTGCTCTGCCGCGCTCTTCCATGTTCTGCTTGTCTACGTGGAAGCCAGCAGTAGTGGTCGCGGCACGTTACGTTTAGTTATTCTACCTTTGGTTAGGCTCGGTTGGGTCTGATTTTGTCAGATTGGCTTTGACTTTTGCGGCGTCCACAGCTATGCATTGGATTTCTGAGCTCTACTGCGATCTAATATTCTCCGCTTGGCTACGGGAAGGCAAATAGGAGTGGTCTCGACACGTTATGCATAGTTATGTTGCCCATGCTTATGTTACGTCTGGTATTGTTGGGATAGAATAGCATTGAATTTTGTGCTGTACACTGGCGTACAGAAAATTCCTGCGCTCTGCTGTACTCTAATGCGTCCTGCTTGGTTCTGGGGAGGCCAATAACTGTGGTTCCGGCACGTTAGGTTTACTTATGCTTCGCTTGGTTACGTTGAGTTGGGTTAAGTTTGGATGGCGTGGCCTTGACCTTTGTGCTGTACACTGCTATTCGTTCGATTTCTGCGCTATGCATTGATGTACTAGCATCTGCTAGCTTCTGGGGAGTCCAGGAATAGTGGTCGCGGCGCGTTTGGTTTAGCCATGTTACGTTCGGTTTGGTTAGGTTTGGCTATATTTGGTAATGATGGCTTTGGCTTTTGTACTATACACTGCTATTCGGCGGATTTCATATCTTTGCTGTGCTCTGGCATGTTCAGCTTGGCTATAGGGATGCCAGTGGTATTGGTCTCGGCACGTTGGTCTGAGATATGTTGCACTTGGTTACGTTACGTTTGGCTATGTTAGGATGGCATAGCTGTGACTTTTGCGTTATACACTTCCATTCGGTTTATTTCTGGGTTCCACATAGCTGTAGTGTACCCTGCTCGACACTCGGGAGGCCAGCAATGGTGTTTGAAGCACGTTAGGTTCAGTTAAATTAGGTTTTTATTCGTTGCGTTAGGATAGGTTTTCTTCGACTTTTGTGTTCTACACTGCTATTCGGTCGATTTCTGCGCTCTACTGCCATGCAATATTCCCCGATTTTGATCTGGAAATGCCAGAAATAGTGGCCGCGGTGCGTTAGTGCGTGTTAGGTTTCGTTCCTTTGGGTTAGGTGTGTTTGTTAAGGTTAACTTTGACTTCCGTGCAACACACTGCCATTATATGGACACCTGCGCTCTACTCTCCACCAATATGCTCTGTTTGTTGCCGCGTCGGCCGGCAATAGTGTTCTCGGCAAGTTAGGTTGAGATATGTTACGTTTGGTTAGATTACGTTTGGATGGGCAAGGATAGGATAACTTTGACTCTTGTGCTATACATTGCTCTTCGGCGGATTTCTGCTCTCTTCGTTTCTCTACTATACTCTGCTCGGCTCCTGGTAGACCAGCAATAGCGGTCGTGGCACGATAGGTTGATTTAGGTTACGTATGGTTAGTTTAGGTTAGGTTAAGTTTGTTTTGGATGGCTTTGACTTTTGCGCTATACGCTGCAATTAGTTGGATTTCTCCATTCTACTGTGCTCTGATATACCCTGCCTTGCACTGGGGAGGCGAGCAATAGTGTTCGCTGCACGTTCAGTCCAGTTAGGATACGTTTGGCTATCTTAGGTTACGACGGGCTAGGATAGGATATTTATGACCTTTGTGCTGCACACTGCATTTCTATTTACTTCTGCGCCCTGTTGTGCGATAGCGCACTCCGACTGTCTCCGGGAAGCCAGGAATTGTGGTCGCGACCCGTTACGCTGAGTTATGCTACGTTTGGTTATGTAAGGTTTTGTTATAGTTGTTATGTTAGGAAGGGATAGCTTTGTCCTTTGTCCCATACACTCCTTTTCAGTGGATTTCTGCTCCGTACTGCGCTCTAAAATGTTCTTCTTGTTCCTGGAGAGGCCAGCAATAATGTTCGTGGGACGTCTGGTTGAGTTATGTTACGTTTCGTTTCCCCTGGATAGGTTTGGTTTGGTTTGGGGGGCTTTGAATTTTGTGCTATTCACTGCTATTTCGTGGCTTTATGCTCTCTACTACGCTCTGCTATGCTCTGCTCGAGTCTCTGGATGCCAGCAATAGTGGTCGTGCCACGATAAGTTGTGTTAGGTTACGTTTGGTTATGGTACGATTAGTTAAGGTAGAAGAGAATATCATAGACTTTTGTGTTTTACACTTCTAGTCGGTGGATTTCTGCGCTCCATCGTTGTCTGATATGTTCAGTTTGGCTCTGGGAAAGAAGCAATGGTGGTCTCGGAACCTTGTGCTGAGTTAGACCACATTCCTTTGGGTTTGGTTAGGTTAGGCTAGGTAAGGTTATCTTTGACACTTGAGCATTACAATACAACGTCGCGGACTTCTGTGATCTGCTGCGCTGTAGTATATTCTGCTTAGCTCTGGAGAGGACGGCAATTTTCGTGTAGGTGTGTGAGGTGGGGTTAGGTTACGCTTGGTTATGCCATGTTTGGCTAGGTTGTGCCTGGGCAACATTGACCTTCGTGCTGTACACTGCAATTCGGTGGATTCCTGCGCTCTACTTTGATCCTGTATGGTGTGCTTTGCTCTAGGGAGCCCAGAACCCGCGGCTGCGTCGCGTTGCGTAGAGTTTGGTTGCGCTCGGTCAGGTTAGGTTTGTTTGGGTTAGGATTGCGCATCAGCGACTTGCTCTGTACACTGAAATGCGGTGAATTTCTCAGCTCTACTGTGCTCTAGTATATTCTGCATTGCTCTGGGGACCACAGTAATAATGATTTCGCTAATATAGTTTGAGATACGATACGTTTGGTTTGGTCACCTTAGCCTTGGTTAGGTTCGGACAGCTTCGACCTTTCTCCTATATACTGCGATTCTGTGTACTTCTGCGCTCTACTCTCCTCTACTCTGTTCTGCTTGGCTCGCCGGAGGCCAGCAATACTGGCCGCGGCACGTTAGGTTGAGATAGATTACGTTGCGCTGTGTTAGCTTATTCTGGGCAAGGTTAGGATGCCTTAGACTCTTGTGCTCAACACTACAATCCTATGGGCTTCTGGGCTCCACTGTGCTCCATCATATTATGGTTGCCTCTACGCCAGGAATAGTGCTCTCAGCACGTTACGTTCTGTTGTGTTACGTTTGGCTAGGTTTGGCTAGGTTAGGTTTGGTCAGGTTATCATTGAATTTTGTGCTGCACACTGCTCCTCGGTGCATTTCTTAGCTCTACGTTGCTCTACCATACTCTGCTCGACTCTGTGTTGTCCAGTGATAGTTGTCACGTCACGTTAGGTTGAGATAGGCTACGTTCGGTTAGGTACGTTTGTCTGTGTTATGTCAGGATAGCTTTGACTTCAGTGGTATACACTGTTATTCTGTGGACTTCTGCAATCCACTGTGCTCTACTGTATCCTGCTTGGCCCTGGAGCGTCCAGCAATATTTGTCGTGGCGCGAAAGGTTGCGTTATGTTTCGTTTGGTTACGAGCGGTTGGGCTAGGTTCGGTAATGATGGGCTTGACTTTTGTGCTATACCCTGCTATCCGGTGGATTTCTGCGTTCTACTTTGCTCTAATGTTCTCTGCTTGGCTTTGGGGAGGCCAGCAATAGTGGTCGCGGCTATTTATGTTGAGTTAGCCTTCGTTTGGTTAGGTTATATTCGTTTGGGTTAGGTTTGGCTAGCTTCGACTCTCCTGCTATACACTCCGATTCTATGGATTTCTGCTCCCTACGCTCCTGTAACATGTTCTGTTTGGATCTGAGGAGGCCAGCGTTAGTGATCGCGTCAGGTTAAAGTGAGTTAGGCTACGTGTGGATAGGTTATGTTCGGTCAGGGTAGGTTCGTATATCTTTGACTTCTGTGCTTTACACTGCAATGCGGCAGATTTCTGCGCCCACATTGCTCCCCTATGCCCTGCTCGATTATCGGGATGAGGGAAATAGTGCTCGTGGCACGCTGGGTTAGGTTAGGTTACGTTTGGTTGGGTTAGGTCAGGGTACGTTTGGTTAGGGTATCTTTGGCTTTCGTGCTATACGCAGTTATTCGGTGAGCCCCTGCCTTCCACTGTGCTCTCCTATAATCTGCTAGACCCTGAGGAGGCCAGTGACTGTGGTCGCGGCAAGTTACGATGAGTTTGTCTACGTTAGGTTAGGTTATGTTTGTTTGGGTTGAGTATGGACGTCTTTGCCTTTTCTGCTGTACATTGTGGTTCTATGGAAATCTGCGCAGTATTCTCGTGTAATATGTTCCGCTTGGCTCTGGGGAGGTAAACGATACTGGTGGCGGCGCCTTAGGTTGAGTTTTATTACGTTTGGTTGTGTTACGATTTGTTTGGTCACGAAATGTTAACTTTGGCTTTTGCGCTATACTTAGCTATTCGGTGGATTTCTGCGATCTCCTGTGCTCTAATGTGTTCTGCTTCGCTCCGGAGAGGTCACCCACAGTGGTGTACGCACGTTAGGGCGTGTTATGATCGGTCCGCTATGTTTCGATTGGTGAACTTAGGATAGCAAAGCAGTGACTTTTTTGATATACACTGCTTTTCGGAGGATTCCTACGACCTACGTTGCTCTGATATACTCTGCTCAGTTCTTGGGAGGACGATAATAGCTGCCTCGTCACGTTAGTTTGTGTTGAGCTGCGTTTGGTTAGGTTATGTTCGGATAGGTTAGGAGGGGAGAGCTTTTGTGCTGTACACTGCCATTCTGTGGTTCTCTGCGCTCTACTATACCCTGTTCGACACTTGGGAAGCCAGCAATGGTGGTCTCGCCACGTTGGTATATGTAACGTTTGGTTATGTTTCGTTTGGTTAAGTTAGGGTAGGTTAGTTTTGACTTTTGTGCTACACACTGACACTGGGTGAACTTATGTGTTGGACTGTGACCTTATATGCTCCGATTTGCTCTGGGAAGCCAGAAAGGTACTCCGCGGCACGTTGGTTTGCGTTGGGTCTCGTTTGGTTAGGTTATGTTTCTTCGTGCCTGGTATGTGTAACTTTGACTTTTCAGCTGTACCCTGCGATTCTATGGATTTCGGAGGTATCGACTCCTCTAATATGCTCTGCATGGCGATGGGGAGGTCAGCAATATTGGTCCCGGCACGTAAAGTTCAGTTAGGCTACATTTGGATATGCTAGGCTAGCAGATATTAGGATATGGTTTCTATGACTTCTGCGATATACGCTACTATTTCATGGCTTTTTGCGCCCTACTGTGCCCTAATATGTTCTGCTAGCCGCTGGGAAGGCCAGCAATAATATTCATGTCACGTTTGTCTGACTTATGTTCCGTTCGCATTGGTTAGGTTAGGATAAGTTGTACAAGGTGGGTTGGGCATATTGTGCTGTACACTACAATTCCGCGAATTCCTGCTCTCTGCTGAGCTCTAGTATACTCTGCTTGGCTATGCGGATGCCAGCTGCTGTTGTCTCGGCTGCTTATTCCGAGTTGCGCTGCGTATCGATATGTTGAGTTTGGTTGAGTTAAGAGAAGGTAGCCCCGACTTTCGCGCTGTACACAGCTGCGCAGTGGATTTCTGCGCTCTACATTGCCCCACTATACTCTACGCGCCTCTGTGGATGCCAGCAATGGCGGTCGTGTCCCAGCATGTTGAGTTAGGTTACGTTCGGTTAGGTTAGGTTTAGGATATGTTCTGTTGTGATGGCTCTGATTTTTGTGCTATACACTGCTATTCGGTGGATTTCTGCGCCCTACTGTGCTCTTATACATTCTGCTGTGCTCTGCCGATGCTAGCAATGGAGGTTTCTGGTAGTTAGGTTTAGCAACCATTCGTTTGGTTCGGTTGTGTTAGGTCTGGTTTGGTAGGGATATCTTTCACCTTTGTGGTAGAGGTTGCGGTCTAGCGGCATTCTGCACTCTACTGTGCTCTACTATACTCTGCTAGAATCTGGAGACGCCAGCAACAGTGGTCGCGGTGCGATAGGTTTTGTTACGCTACGTTTGGTAATGCCACAATTGTTCAGGTTAGGACAGGGTAGGTACGACTTTTTTGCCGTGCACCGTTATTCGGTGGATTCATACGTTCTACAATGCAATACTATACTCTGCTCGACTATGGGTAGGCCAGTAATATTGGTCTCTGCTCGTTGGTTTGGGATAGAAAACGTCTGGTCATGCTACGATTGGTAAAGTTAGGAGAGGATGTCTTTGACTTTTACGTTGTACACAGCTTTTCGGTCGAGTTCTGCGCTCTGCTGTGCTCTAGTATGCTCTGATTGGTGCTGGCCAGGCCAGCAATAGTGGTCTTGGCAGGTTGCGTTATGCTGCATTCGGTTAGGTTATGCTTGGTTACGTTTGGAGATGGTAACTTTGACTTCTGTGATATTCATTGCTATTCCGTGGATTTCTGCGCTCTACTGTAATCTAAAATTCCCTGCTTTAATTCCAGAATGATTGAAATAGTGGCCGAGGCGCGTTAGGTAGTGTTATGTTACGTTTGGGTAGGTTACGTTTGTTTGGGTGACGTTAGGATATCTTTGACTTTCGCGCTATACACTGCCATTCTATGGACCTCTGCGCTCCACTGTCCTCCAATATGTCCTGATTGGCGGCAGCGAGACCTGCAATTGTGGGCTAGGCACGTTAGGTTGGGACTGGTTACGTTTGATTATGTTAGATTAGGTCATGTAAGTTGGCGGGGCGCTGTGCTGCCTGTTCACCACCCTGTACTAGCCATACCGGACGATGCGCCGCCTCTTCACGGGAGTCGTTCGCTCGGTGGACTTTCACGGGGTTCCGATCTGGGCGAACGTCCTGGCCGCTGGTCTGCTCAGTCGCGCGATTCTCCGGCCAGTCGCTCGCAGGATGGCGGACATAGTCGTACGCGGCTACCGCACAATTTCCCGCGAAGCTGCGATGGTCCTGGTGGGTGTTCCGCCGTGCGAAATGCCAGCGGCTGGGAAGGCCCGTATCTACGGTCTCCTGCACCGGGGCGGCGAAGGTGCTCCTGAAGATGGGGCCGCTTCTCAGAGGCGCACGGCCCGACTGTCAGTGATATCCGCCTGGCTAGCTCGGCTGAGGAAGCAGAACTGCCGGCAGCACCGGTTGACCGGTATTGTGCTCCAAGGGCCGGCTGCATGGGCGCGCAGCGACAGCCGGCACACTTTCCGTCTGACGCATGTTATAACCGGACACCGGTGCTTCGGGTGGTGCCTGTGCCGTATCGGGCGGGAACGTGAGACGCGGTGTCACCACACCGGGGAACGGCGGTACACGGCGCAGCACACGCTGGAGGAATGTCCGGCGTCTGCTAGCGCTCGCCGGGTTCATTTTCCCGTGGTTGGTCGGGACCATTCACTTTCCGTCGTCGTGGCGCAAATGACGGAGGGCTTAGGTGCATAGAGTGCGGACGCCTCCACCGGCGTGCGGTATGGTATGCGCGGTGTGTGTGCCTGTAAGCGACCCGTCTCTCACGCATGGATATGGATGGGACGTGAGCGACTTGCCGCCGCGCCGGGAGGGAACAACGGTTGCATCGCGGGGGCGTCCTGGCGGTTGCGAAGCCGCAAAATCCAGGGAGCACCGAAATGTGAAGGGCTGGCCATTGTGGCGGATTTAGTGGTTAAAGCTCCCGCATAACCCCGCCGGCTCACTTACGGGGGCCGGTTGTATTTGGAAGATTTCCTCCACGTGATAAAAGTATAGCTTCGAACTTTTTGCTGCACACCCAGTAATTGTGGTCTAGGCACGATAGGTTGAGTTTTGTTACGTTTGGTTGCGTTATGTTTGGCTAGGTTAGGCAAGGGTAGCTTTGACCTCTGTGCTGTACACTGTTATTGCTATGCATTGCCATTCTATGGACCTCAGCGATCAATGCTCCTCTACTATGCGCTGCTTTGCGGCGAGGAGGCCAGAAATAGTTGTCTCGGAACGTTATGCTCAGATACAGAACGTATGGTTTCGTTAAGTTAGCTGGGGTTAGGTACGTACGACTTCGACTTTTCTGCTTTACCCTGCGATTCTATGGATTTCTGCTCTCCACTCCCCTCTATTATGCTCTGCTTGGCACTGAGGATGCCAGCAGTACTGGTCGCTTCACGTTAGTTTTAGTTAGTGTACGTGCGGTTAGGTTAGGTTTTACTGGGTTAGGTTAGGATAGCTTTGACGTATGTACTCAACAATGATATTCTATGAATCTGTGCTCTACTGTGCTCTATCATATTCTGCTTGTCTCTGGGGAAGTCAGCAGTAGTTGCATCGGCACGTTAGGCAGGGTTGTGTTGCATTTGGATACGTTACGTTTGGATGGTTGGGATAGATTAGCATTGACTTTTGCGCTATACAATGGTGTACAGTGGATCTCTGCGCTCTACTGTACCCTAATATATTCTACTTCGCTCTATGGAGGCCTGCAACTGCGGTACCATCAAGTCAGGTTGAGTTACGGTACGCTTGGTTGGGTTACGTCACGCTAAGTTTGGATCGCTTCGTTTTGACCTTTGTGCTATACACTGCTATTCGGTCGATACCTGCGCTCCGTATTGCTGTACTAGCATCTGCTTGTCTCTGTGTAGGGCAGCATGAGTGGCCTTGGCGCGTTTGGTTTAGTCATGCTACGTTTGGTTTGGTTAGATTTGGCCATGTTCGGCTAGGACGGCTTTGACTTTTGTGATATGCGCTGCCATTCCATTAACGGGTGCGCTCTAATATCCTCTAATATGTTCTTATTGGCGATGGGGATGCCAGCAACGTTGGTCTAGGCGAGTTAGGTTGTGTTAGATTACGATTGGTTATGTTACGTTTGGCATAGTTGGGACAGGATAACATTGACTATTGTGATATACACTGCCATTCGGAGGACCTCTGTGGTTTACACTACACTACTAGACTCTACTCCACACCGAGGATGACAGCAATGGCCGTCGTGGCGCGATAGGTTTTGTTAGGTTACGTTTGGCTGGGTTGGTTAGGATGGCTTCGACCTCTGTGCTGTACGCTGCTTCTCGGTGCATTTCTGCGCTCTGCTCTGCTCTATTATGCTCCGCATAGCTGGAAGGTGAAGAGAAATAGTGGTCTCTGGAAGATAGGTTGTGTTAGGCAACGTTTGTTTAGGTTATGTCAGTTTAGGTGATGCTTGGATAGCTTTGACTTTCGTTGTGTACACTGTTATTCGGTGTGTTTATGCGCCCTACTCTGTCCTACTATATTGTGCTTTGCTCTGGGGACGTCGGCAATAGAGGTCGCTGCACGTTAGGTTCAGTTGAGTTGCGTTTGTGTGTGTTACGATTGATTTTGGATAGGAGAGGATGGTTTTGACTTTTGTGCTATACACTGCCATCCGGTGGATTTTAGCACTCTACCGTACTCTAATATGTTCGGCTTGGCTCTGGGAATGTCAGCAATGGTGGTATCGGCACATTATGTTGAGCTATGCAACGTTTGGTTTGGTCAGGTTAGGCCAGTCTTGGTTAGGATATCTTTGACTTTTGTGCTTTAAACTGAAATGTGGCGGATTTCTGCAATCTTCTTTGCATCGGTATACCCTGTCTGGCTGTGTGGGGATCAGCAATACTGGTCTAGGCACTTTAGGTCGGGTTGGATTACGTTTGGCTATATTACGATTGGCTATGTTAGGAGTGGATAGCTCTGACTTTGGGGCTATAGTCTGCCATTAGGTGTATCTCTTCGCCTTACTATGCACTAAAATGCTCTGCCTGCCTCTGCTTAGGCCAGCAATACTGGTAGCGGCACGATAGGTTGAGTTAGATTTAGTTCGGCGACGTTATGTTGAGTTGGATCAGGTAACGATAGCTTTGACTTATGAGCTCGACAATGATATCCTATGGTTCTGTGCGCTCTACTGTGCTTCAGTATATTCCGCGAGTCCCTGGCGTCGCCAATAGTAGTTGTCGCGGCGCGTTAGGTCGAGTTATGTTACGCATGACAAGGTTTGGTTATGCTAGGTTTGGCCATAATGTCTTTGACTTTCGTGCCATACACTTCAATGCGGTGAATTTCTGTGCTCTGCTGTGCTGCAGTATATCCTGCTTGGTTTCAGGTTGGCAGCAGTAGTGCCCGCTGCGCGATGTTCTGAGATCGGTTAAGTATCGTTATGGTAGGTTAGGGTAGGTTATGTATGGATGGTTTTTACATCAGTGCTGAATACTCCGAATGTGTAGTGTTCTGCGCTCAACAGTGTGCAACTATTCTCTGCTTGGCTCTTGCGAGGCCAGTAATTGTGTTCGCTGCACGTTAAGTAGAGTTAGGTTGCGTTTTGTCTGGGTCAGTTATGTTGGGTGAGGCAGTTATAGCCTTGTCTTTTCTGTTATACAGTGCTATTACGTGGATATCAGCGCTACAACTTGCACTGCTATAATCAGCATGGCTCCGTGGATGCCAGTAATAGTGTTCGCGGCATGTTAGTTTGGGTTGTGCTACGTCTGGTTAGGGAACGTTAGGCAGTGTTTGGCTACGGTAGTTCCGATTCTTGTGCCATGAACTACTATTCGGACGACAACTTCGCTCTACTGTGCTCAACACTATTCTGCTTGGTTTTGCGGAGGCCATCGGTGACGTTCGCGGCAGGATAGGCTGCCACGTGCTACGTACGGTTAGGTGTGGTTAGGCCGCGCTTTGTTAGGATATCTTAGACGATTGCGATAAACACTCCTATTCTGCTCACTTCTCCGCTCCACTGTGCTCTACCGTATCCTGATTGGCCTGCGGGAGAACAGCAATTGTGTACGCGGCACGATAGTTTGCGTTAGGTAACGTTTGGCGGTGCTAGGCTCGGTCGGGTTAGGTAAGCATAGCTTAGTCTTTTGTACAATGCGTAGCTACTCTGTGGCTTTCTTCGCTCTACTGTACACTACTATATTCTGCTTGGCACATGATACGAAAGGAATCGTGTACACGGAACGTTACGTTGAATTATGTTACGTTCGACTAAGTTATCTTTGGCTAGGCGTGGTGATGGTAGTTTGGACATTCGTGATGTCCACTGCCTTTCAGTGGGTTTCTGCGCTCTTCTGTGATCTACTATACTCTGCTTGGCACAGAGGATGCCAAGAATAGTGGTCGCGGAGGGTTAGGTTCAGTTATCTTGCGTTTGGTTAGGATAGGTTTGTTAAGGTTTGGTAAGGATACCTTTGACTTTTGTGCCAGAAGCTTCTATTATGTGCGTGTTTCTGCGCTTTGCTGTGTTCTAGTATGTTATGCTTGGCGTTGGTGGGGGGGGGGGCAGAACTCGTGGCCGCGACACGTTATTCTGAGTTAGGCTGCGTATGGTTATGTTATGTTAGCATGGGTTATGTACGGATAGCTTTGACCTTTCCGCTATACACTGCCATTTATAGACTTCTGCGCTCCACTCCTCCCTAATATGTTATGCTTGGCGATGGGGAGGCCTGCAATGGTACTCTCGGCACGTTAGGTTCGGTTATATTTGGTATGGCTATGTTACGTTTCGCTTGGATAGGATATGTTACCTCTAACTAACTGCGCTACGCACTGCGATTCTATTGATATCTGCGCAATACTCTCCTCTAATACGTCCTGCTTGTCTCTGGGGAGGTCAGAAATGGTCGCGTAGGCACGTTAGGTTGTGTTATGTCCGTTTGGCTATGCTACGTTTGGTTAGGTTAGGATAGGATAACTTTGACTTTTGCGTCATACACTGCTGTTCGGTGGATTTCTGCGCTCTACATTGCTCTACTGTATACTGTTCGCCTGTGAGGTCTCCAGCAATAGTGAAAGAGCCACGATCTCTTGTGTTATGTAACGCTTGGTTAGGCTACGTTTTGTTAGTGTAGGATAGGATAGCTTAAACTTTTATGCTATACTCTGCTACTAGGTGCATTTCTGCGCACTGCTGCTCTCTAATATGCTCTGGTTGGCTCTAGGGAGACCAGCAATAGTTGTCGCGGCAGGTTTGGTTGAGTTAGGTAACGTTTGGTAGTGTTAGGTTATTCTGGATTAGGTTAGTATAGCTTAGACTCTTGTGCTCAACACTGCAATCCCATGGGCTTCTCGGTTCTACTGTGCTCTATCATATTATAATTGCCTCTACGGACGCCAGGAATAGTGCTCTCGGCGCGATAGCTTTTGTAACGTTACGTTTGGTTATGTTATGCTAGGTTAGGTTTGGATAACTTTGACTTTTCTGCTATACTCTGAGATTCAATGTATTTCTGCCCTCTGATCCCCTCTAAAACACTCTGCTTTTCTCTGGGAGGCCAGCAATAGTGAGCGCGTTACGCTAGGCTCAGTTAGGTTACCTTTGGGTTCGTTCCGGTTTTTTATGTTAGGAGATGCTTGCTCCGGCTTTTGTGCTATACACTGCATTTCGGCGGATTTCTGCACTCTACTATGCTCTAATACGTTTAGCACGACTCCGGGTGGGCCAGCAATGGTGGTCTCGGCACGGTAGTTTGAGTTAGGTTACGTTTGGTTTGGTTCGGTTAATTTGGGTCAGATTAGGGTGTCTTTGACTTTTCTGCTATTCACCGCCATGCTATGGGCCTCTGCGCCCTACTCTCCTCTGATACGTTCTGGTTGGCGATGGGGAGGCCTGCAATAATGGTCTAAGCACGTTAGGTTGGATTATGTTGCGCTTGGATGTGTTACGTTTGATAAGGTTAGTATAGGATAACTTTGACTTTTCCGCTATATACTTCTGTTCGGTGGATTTCTGCGCTCCACATTGCTATGCTATATCCTGCTAGACTCTGGTGTCGCCAGCAACAGTGGTCGTGACACGATAGGTTGAGATACGTTATGTTTGGTTAGGACAGTTTTGGTTATATTTGGCATTGATGGCTTTGACTTTTGTGCTATACGCTGCTATTCGGAGTATTTCTGCACTCTACTGTGCTCTAATATGTTCTGCACGCCACTCGGGTCGCCAGAAATAGTGGTCCCTGCATGGTGTGCCTTGTTGGTCTACATCTGGGTAGGTTAGGTTAGGTCATGTGATGTTGTGATATATTTGACTCTTCCGCTACACGATGCTATTTGCCAGCACTCTGGAATATACTGAGCCCTAGTATATGCTGCTGGGCTGTAGGGTTCCCAGCAATAGTGGTCGCGGCACGTCATTATGATTTAGGCTACGTTCGGTTATGTTCCGTTTTTTCAGTGTAGGAGAGGATAGCATGGTCCTTTGCGCTATATACAACCATCCGGTGAAATTCTGCGCTGTACTGTGCTCTAATGTGCTAATGTGCTCTACTTGGCTCTGTGGGGCCAGCAATAATGGTCTCGGCAGGTTAGGTTCACTTGTGCTACGCTTGGCTATGTTATGTGAGGTCAGGTTAGGTTAGGACATATTTGAATCTTACGCTTTATGCTGCTATCTGGTGGCTCTCCGCGGGCCACTGTGCCCTAGTATACTCCGCATGGCTCTGGGGAATCCAGCAATACTGGTCTCGGCACGTTCGGTTAAGTTAGTATACGTTTGGTTAGGTTACGTTTGTCTGTGTTAGATTCGGATAGTTTCGTTTTTCACGGCATAGACTGCTACTTGGTGGATTTCTGCGCAGTGCTGTGCTCTGCTCTTGTCTGCTCGACTCTAGGGCGGCTAGCAATAGCGGCCAGCGCACGTTAGATTGAATTAGAAAACGATTGACTATGTTGCCATTGGTTAAGTTAGGAGGGGCTAGCTTTGGCTTTTGTGATATACACGGCTGATCGGTGACTTCGACGCTCCACTGTGATCTGATATGTCCTGCTTGCCTCGGCAAAAGGCAGCAATAGTGGTCTCGGCACGTTATGCTGTGTTAGACAACGTTTGATTGGGTTAGGTTATGTCAGGTTAGGTTAGCATATCTTAGACCTTTGTACTGTAAACTGAAACGCCGCTGATGTCTCTGATCTAGCGTGCCGTAATATGTTCTGCTTGGCTTTGGGGAGGCGAGCAATAGCGGTCTTGGCGCGTTAGGTTGATTTATGTTGCGTTTGGTTAGTTTAGGCAATGTCAAGCACGGTCAGGTTATCTTAGACCTTCGTGTTATGCACTGCTTTTCAGACGATTCCTGCTCCCGAATCTGCACTACTATACTCTGCTTGTCTCATGGGAGGCCAGCAATGGTGGTCGCGACTCGCTCTGTTGAGTTACGCTACGTTTCGATATGTTAGCTTAGGAGAGGTTAGGTTAGGGTATCATTCACTTTTGTTCTATGCTCTGCAATGCGGTGGATTTCTACGCTCTACTGTGCTCTACTATATTCTGCTTGGCTCTGGGGATGCCAGCTGCAGTGGTCGCGCCACGTTATGTTGAGGTGTGCTACGTTTGGTTAGGCAGGGTTAGGTCAGGATAGGTTAGGGTAACTTCGACTTTTGGGCTGTACACTGCTATTCGGAGGATATCTGAGCTCTACATTGCTCTACAATTCTCTGCCCGACTCTTGGCAGGCGACCAATAGCTGTTGCGGCACGTTAGGTTGAGCTAGGTTACGCTTGGTTAGGTAAGGTTAGGTTATGTCTGGTTAGGTTAGCTTTGACCTTCGTGCCATACACTACCGTTAGGTGGATTTCTGTCATCTACTCTGTTCTACTACGTTATGCTTGGGTATGTGGAGGCCAGGAGCAGTTGTCGCGGTACGTTATGTTGAGTTATGCGGCGTTTGGTTAGGTTACGTTAGGTCAGGTGAAGCTAGGATGTCACCGCTTTTGTGCTATTCACTTCAATTCGGTAGATTTCTTTGCTCTACAGTGCTATAGTGCGCTCTGCTTGTCTCTGCGGAGGCCAGCAATAGCGGTCTCGTCATGATAGTTTGAGTTATGCTACGTCCGTATACGTTAAGTTTGGCTTGGTTAGGTTATGCTGCATTGACTTTAGTGTATACACTGCACTTCGTTGGATTCCTGCGCTCTAATGTGCTTTGATGTGCTTTGATGGCTCCACGGTGGCCATCAATAACGGCCGCGGCACTTTATGTTGAGTAAGACTACGTTCGGTTGGGTTTGGTTTGGCAGCGTTAGGTTTGGATATCTTTGTCTTTTGTCCTATATACTGCAATGCGGTGGACTTCTGCGGTCTACCGTGCTCTGGCACATTCTGCATGGCTCTGTGGCGGCAGGCAACAATGTTCTCTGCACGTTAGTATGGGTTAGGTTACGTTCGGATGTGTTGTGTTTCACAGCTATTCGGAGGTTTTCTACACTCTGATGTCCTCTAATATGCTGTGATTGTCTCTGCGGTGACCAGTAATTGTGGTCTCGGCACGTTTGGCTTTGGCAGGTAACATACAGTTGTGTTAAGTTAGGAATGTTTGGTTTGTATTTCATCGACTTTTGTGCTATACATTGCTATTCGGTGCATTTCCGCGCCCTACATTGCTCTACTATTCCCCGCGCTACTCTGGGGAGGCCAGGCAGCAGTGTTCGCGGCACGTCATGTTGGGTTACGCTGCCATTGGTTATGTTACATTAGGTCAGGTTTGGTTGGGGTTTCTACGACTTTTGTGCCCTTCACGGCAATGCGGTGGATTTCTGCAGTGTACTGTGCCCTAGTACATTCTGCTTGTCTCCCTGGAGGTCAGCAATAGCGGTCTCGCCATGTTAGGTTGAGTTAGGCTACGTTTGGATATGTTACGTTTGGCTATGTTAGGATGGTATGCACAGACAGTTCTGCTCTACACTGCTGTTCGCTGGGTTACTGCGCTCTAATGCGTTATAATCTTCTTTGCTTACATCTGGGTAAGCTAGCAATGTTGGTCTCGTCTCGTCATATTTAGTTACACTACGTTCGGCTAGGTTAGGTAATGCCAGGTTAAGCCAGGGTGTGCTTGATTTTTGTGCTATACACTGCAATGCAATGGATTTCTGCGCTGTGCTGTGCTATAGTATATTCTACTTGAATCTGCGGAGGCCTGCAGTAATGGTCTCGGCACGTTAGGTTGGGTTATGCTACGTTTCGATGTGCTACGTTTGGTCAGGTTAGGATGGGATACTTCAGACTTTTGGGCTATACATTGCCTTCCGCGGATTTCTGCGCTCTACTGTGCTATAGTATATTCTACTTCGCTCTGGGGAGGTCAGCAGTAGTGGTCTAGGCATGTTAGGTTGCGTATATTCACGTTTGCTTATGCTACGTTTGGTTAGGTTAGGATGGAGTAGCTTAGACTTTTGTGCCGTACGCTGCTATTCGGTGTATTTCTGCATTCTACTGTGCCATAGTATGTTCTGCTAAGCTCTGGGCGACCATTAATAGTTGTCTCGGCACATTAGTTTGAGTCAGGTTTCGTTTCGTTGGGTTAGGCTAGGAATGTTTGGTTATTGTTTCTTCCATTTTTGTGCTATACGCTGCTATACGGAGGTTCTCCGCGCTCTACATTGCTCTACTATACTCCGTCCGACTCTTTGAAGGCGAGCAATAGTGGTCGCTTCACGTTACTGTGTGTTATGCTGCGTTAGGCTTGGTTAGGCTAGGCCAGGTGAGGTTAGGGTACCTTCGGCTTTTGTGCTACAGACTGCAAAGCGGTGGATTTGTGCGCCCTGCTGTGCTATAGTATATCCTGCTTGGACATGGGGAGACCAGCTGTAGTACCCTCGGCGCGTTAGGTTGAGTTATGCTACGCTTGGATGTGTTACGTTTGCTGAGGTTACGGTAGGATAGCCAAGTCTTGTGTGCTATACACAGCGATCAGCGGATTTCTGCACTCTACTGTGCTGTAGTATACTCTGCTCTGCTCCGCGGATTCAAAGAGTAGTGATCTCGTCCTCTTAGGTCTAGTTAGACTACGTTGGGATATATTACGTTTGGCTAGGTTAGGATAGGCTACCATGACTTTCGTGTTGTACATTGCTTTTCGGAGGATTTCTGTGATCTACAGTGCTCTACTATATTCTCCTTGCGTCCGTGAATGCCAGCAGCAGTGGTCGCGGCACGTTATATTAAGTTATGCTACGTTCGGTTAGGTTAGGTTAGGCCAGATTATGTCAGGTTATCTTCGACTTTTGTACTGCACACTGCTATTCGGTGGACTTCTGCGCTTTACCGTGCTCTGGTATGTTCTGCTCTGTTCCGTGGACCGCAGAAATAGTGGTCTCGGCACGTTATTTTGAGTTGGGCTACAATTGGTTATGATAGATTAGGTCAGTTAAGGCTTGGGTATCTGACTTTTCCTCTATACACTGCAATGAGGGGGATTTCTGCGACCTGCTGTGCTATAGCGTAATCTGCATGGCTCTTGGGAGGCCGGAACCAGTGCTCGCGGCACGTTATTTTGGGATGTGCTACATTTGGTTGGGCTATGTTAACTTGGATTCGGTTTGAATAGCATTGACTTTTGCGCGGTACACGTCGATTTTATGGGTTTCTGCGCTCTACACGCCTCTAATATGTTCTGCTCGACTCTGGGGAAGCCAGCAATGGTGGTCGCGGTAAGTTAGGTTTGGCTATGCTACTTTTGGTTATGTTAAGGTTGTATATATTAGGATATGGTGGCTTCGACAATTGTGCTTCACACTGCCATTCGAGGGTATTTCTGCGCTCTAGCGTGCTCCAGTATGTTATGCTTGGCTCTGGGAGGACAACAATAGCGGTCTCGACACGTTATGTTTATTTGGGCAACGATTGGTTATGTTAGGTTAGGTTAAGATAGGCTACTTCGCCTTCTGTGCAATACACTGCTTTCGGAAGTTTTCAGCGATCTAATGTGCTCTAATATGCTCTACTTGGCTCTTTCGCGGCTAGCATTGTGGTCTGGGCACGTTAGGATTTGCTAGGTGACGTACCGCTGGGTTAGGTTAGGATGGTTTGGTCAGCATTTCCTTGACTTTTGCGCTATGCACTGTTATTCAGTGCGTTGCCGCGCTCTACACTGCTCTACTATACTCCGCCCGAATCTGGGGAGGCGAGCAATAGTGGTCGTAGCACGTTACTTTGAGCTATGTTACGTTTGGTTAGGTTATGTTCGGCTAAGTTTGGCAAGGATAGCTTTGACTATCGTTCCATACTCTGTTTTCCGGTGGATCACTGTTATCTACTGTTACATTAGTTTGGACTATGTTCGGATACCTTCGACTTTTCCGCTGCGATTTTATGCATTTGTGCCTTGTGCTGTCCTGTAATACGTTCTCCTTGGCTCTAGGGAGGCCATCAATAGTGGTGGCGGCACGTTTGATTCAGTTTGGTTACATTTGGGTAGGTTAGCTTAGGTTAGGCTTGGTTGGAATGCATTCGACCCTCGCGCCATACACAGTTATTCGTCGGATGCCCGCACCCTACTGTGCTCTACTCTAATCTACTTGGCCCAGTGGAGGCCGGCAGTGTCGGTCACGCCACGTTAAGTTGAGTTACATGACGTTCGGCTAGGGTATGTTACGTAGTGTTAGGTTAGCATTGCTTTGACTTTTGCGCTAGACACCGCTATTCTATGGACTTCTGTGCTCTTCTGTGCGGCTATGACACACCTCCTGTCTCGGTGGACGACAGGAATATTGCTGTCGGTACGTTTGGTTGTGTTATGCTATATTTTGTTATGTTAGGTTTGGCTACGTTTGGTTAGAATGACCTCGACTTTTGCGCTATTCACAGTTATACGGACGATTTCAGCGTTCTATATTGCTGTGATTCTGCCTGCTTAGATCTCCTGAGGGCAGCTGCTGTCGTGGCACGTCAGGTTGTGTCGCGTTTCGTCTGCTCAAGCTACGTTTGGTTAGGTTAAGGAAGGATATCTCTGACTTTTGCGCTATACACTGCTATTCGAGGCATTTCTGCGCCATTCATTGCTCTACTATGCCCTGGTCCACCCTGGGCAATCCAGTATCTGTGGCCTCGGCACGAAAGTTTGAGTTAGGGTACGCTTGGTTGCGTTACGTTAGTTTGGGTTAGGCTTGGATAGATTTGACTTTCGCGGTATACGCTGCTATTCGGGAGATTTCTGAGCTCTACTCTGCCCAAGTGTACACCGCTTGGATATGGGGAAGCCATTTATAGTGGTATCGGCTCGTCATGTTTTTATAGGGAACGTTGGCTCTGGTTATGTTTGCATAGCTTCGACTTTTCTGCTGTACACTTCGATTTTGTGGACTTCTGCACGCTACTCTCCGCTATTGTGCTCTGCTTGTTTCTGTGAAGACAAGCAATACTGGTCGAGGTACGCTAGGTTGGGTTTGGTTGCCTTTGTTTCGGTTAGGTTTGGCTGGGTTAGGTTAGGGCAGCTTTGTCATATGTTCTCAACACTGATATCATTTGCACTTCTGTGGTCCAGTGTACTCTGACGTATTCCGCGGGTCTCTGGGGATGCCGGCAATAGTGTTCGCTTCACGCTAGGTTTAGTTACTCTACGTTAGGTTAGGTTAGGCTAGGTCTGATTAGGAACGGATATCTTTGACTTTCGTGCTATACGTTGTTGCTTGGTGGCTTTCTGCGCTCTATATTGCTCTACTGTACTCTGCTCGTCCCTGGCGAGGCCAGTAATGGTGGTCTCGGCACGTTAGGTTGAATTAGGCTACGTTCGGTGTGGCTATGTTGGGCTGCGTGAGGTTTGCATTGCTTTGACTTTCGTTGTATAGACTGCTGTTTTTGACGGGTTTCTGCTCTTTACTGCGCTCTAGCATGTTTTGCTTGGCCCTTGGGAGGCCAGCAATAATGGTCTCGGCACGCAAGTTGGAGATAGGTAACGTTTGGCTGTGTTCCATTTGGCTAGCTTAGGACAGGGTAACTTTGACTTTTATGCTATACACCGCTATTTGGTGGACTTCGGCGCTCTACATTGCTCTAATATGCCCTGCTTCTCTCTGAGGTGCCAGCAAGGTTATTCTCTGCATGTTATATTTCGCTATGTTACGCTTGGCTTGGCCTGGTTACGACAGGTTAGAATAGAGCACCTTTGACTTCTGTGCCGGAATCTGCAATGCGAAGGATTAATGCTCTGTAATATGCTCTAGTACGTTCTTCCTTTGTCTGGGGGGGGGGG
>NW_016910118.1:42364-53627 GCF_001483705.2 Eufriesea mexicana
CTTTGACTCTTGTGCTATACACCGCTATTCGGAGGATTTCTACGCTCCACATTGCTCCACTGCTCTCTGCTCGATTCTGGGGAGGCTAGTAATAGCGTTCCCGGCTGATTTGGTAGTGTTACGCTACGTTTGGTTAGGTTATCTGAGTTTGGGTTAGGTTTGGGTTGCTATGACTGTCGTGGCATAGGCTGCTGTTCGTTGGACTCCTGCGCTCTACTGTGCTCTAGTATGTTCTACTCGGCTCTGGGGAGGCCAGCAACAGCGGTATCGGTGAGTTAGTTTTAGATGGTTAACATTCGGGTATCTTACGATAGGTTAGCTTAGGATGGGGCAGCTTGATCCTTTATGCTATTCACCGCTATTTGGTGGACTTCGGCGCTCTACATTGCATTAATATGCCCTGCTTGTCTCTGGGGTCCAGAAAGATTATTCTCGGCACCTTATGCTTAGATATGTTACGCTTTTCTTTGCTATGTTAGGAATGGTTAGGCTGGGATACCTTTGACTTTTGTGCCACACTCTGCAATGCGGTGGATTAGTGCGCTCTGCTGTGCCCTAGCACGTTCTGCTTGGCTCTGTGGAGGTCTGCAACTATTGTCTCGGCCCGCAAGTCTGAGTTATGTTACGTATGCCCTGGCTAGGTACGGATAGGATTCATTAGGGTAGCTACGACTTACTTGCCATTCGCAGTTATTCGGTCTATTCCTGCCTTCCAGTTGCTGTACTCTAATATGGTAGAACCTGGGCAAGCCAGCAACAGTTGTCGCGGCACATTACGATGTGTTTGGCTATGTTATGTTAGGTTATGTTAGTCTGAGTTTGGCTTGGATATTTTCGGCTTTTCTGCTGTGCACTGCGATTCTATGGATTTCTCCGCCCTACTGTGGTGTAATATAAACTGCTTTGCCCTGGGGAGGTCCGAAATAGAGGCCGCGGCATGATAGGTTGAGTTGTGTTACGTTTGGTTAGTTAATGTTGGCACGGTTAGTGTCTGGATAGCTTTGATTTTTCTGTTATACACAGCGATTCTATGGATTTCTGCGCCCTACACTCCTCTAATATGTTCTGCATGGGCCTGGGGTGGCCGGCAATAGTGGTCGCAGCAAGCTAGGTTGAGTTGGTTTGCGTTTGGCTACGTTAGGATAAGTTGAGTAAGGCTGGGATAGCTCTGACTGCATTTCTACACACTGCTATACCATGGACTTCTGCGCTCCACTGTGCGCTATCACAATCTGTTTGTATCCCGGGTCGCCAGGAATGGATGTCCTGGCACGCGATGTTGCGTTATGCTACGGTTGGTTATGTAAGATTTGTTTAAGTTAGGACAGCATAGCTTTGTCTCTTGTGCTCTACACTGCTATTCGGTGGGTTTCTGCGCCCTACCATGCTCTAATATGCTCTGCTTGGCTTGTGGAGGAGAGCATGAGTGGCCTCAGCATGTTACATAGTATTAAGATACGTTTGGCTATGTTACGATTGGCTAGTTTAGGAAAGGATAGTTTTATCTTTTGTCCCATACGCCGCCATTCGACGGATTTCTGCGCTATACTGTGCTCAACTGTCTTCTGTTCGTCGCTGGGGTGGCCGGCAACAGCGGTCGCGGCACGGTTGGTCCGCCTATGCTACATTATGTTTGGTCAGTTTCGACTCAGTTTGACTAGGATGGCTTTGCCTTTTGTGCTATGCACTGCTGTTCAGTGGATCCCTACGTTCTACTTATCTCTAGTATATCCTGCTTGGGTGTGGGGAGTCCAGAATTAGTGGCCGCGGCGCATTAGTCTCTGTTTGGTTCCATTCTGTCAGATTTGGTATGTTTGGGTTAGGTTAAGATACCTTTGACTTTTGTGCTATACACTGCCATTACATGGACTTCTGCGGTCTACTCTCCTCCAATATGCTCCGCTTGGCGCTGGGGAGGCCGGCAATAGTGCTCTCTTCACGCTAGGTTGTGTTACGTTACGTTTGTTTAGGATAGGATAGAGTGACTTTGTCTTTTTTGCTAAACACTGCTACTTAGGGGATCTCTGCGCGATTCATTGCTCTACTATGCTCTGCTCGACACTGCGGAGACCAGCAGTAGCGTTCGTGGCACGAGAGGTTGGGATAAGTTGCGCTTTGTATTGTTAGGTTAGTCTACGTATGGTTAGGATGTCTTCGACTTTTGTGCTGTGCACTGCTCTTCGGTGGATTCCTTTGCTTTACGGTGCTCTAACGTATTCCGCTTGGCTCTGAGGAGGCCAACGGTAGTGGTCTCGGCTCGTTACGTTTAGTTTTTCTACGTTTGGTTCGCTTAGGTTAGGACAGGCTGGGTTATGGTATCTTGGACTTTCGTGCTATACACAGCTTTCTGCGCTCTACTCTCCTCTAATATGCTCCGCTTAGCGATGGGGATGCCTGCAATAGTGGTCTAGGCACGTTAGGTAGAGTTAGGTTACATTTGGTTATGTCACGTTGGGTTAGGTTATGTTAGGATATCTTTGACTTTTTTGGTATGAACTGCCATGCGGTGGATTTGTGCGCTCTACTTTGCTCTGGTATATTCTGCTTGGCTCTGGAGAGGCCATCAGTAGTGGCCTCGGCGCGTTAGGTAGCGCTATGCTATGTTCGGTTATGCTACGTTTGGCTTTCTGGGGATATGGTAGCTTCGGTTACTGTGCTATGCGCTACGATGATCTGGATTCATGCGATCCACTCTCCCCTAATATGCCCTGCTTGGCTTGGGGTGAACAGCAACAATGTTCTCGGCCGGTTACTCTCTGCTAAGTTACGCTTGGCCATGTTACGATTGGTTGGGATAGGAAAGGGTAGCTTCATCTTTCGTTCCATACACGGCTATTCGGTGGATTTCTGCGCTCTACTGTGCTCAAACATGTTCTGCTTGTAGCTGGGGAGGCCAGCAATAGTGGCCGCGGCGCGTTAGGTTCGGTTTGGTTACATTTGGTTAGGTTAAGTTTGTCTCCGTTAGGTTAGGGTATCTTCCACTTCTGCGCTGTACACCAGAATATGGTCGTCCTCTGCGCCCTATTCTGCTCTAATATATTCTGGTTGGCTCCGTGGAAGTGAGCAATAATTGTCTAGGCACGTTATGTTGAGTTAGGTTACACTTTGTTATGTACGTTTGCTTGGTTTAGTTACGGATACCTTTGAGTTTCATGGCATAGACTCTCTTTCGGTGGATTTCTGCACTCTACTCTGCTCTGCTATACTCTGCTCAACTCTGGGGAGGCCAGCAATAGCGGTCGCTGCACTATAATTTGAGTTAGTTTACGTTTGGGTGTGTTACGATTGGTTAGGTTAGGAGACGGTTGTTTTGACTCTTGCGCTGTGTACTGCCATTTGGAGGTTATCTGCAATGCACGGTGCCTTTATAGGGTCAGCTTGACTCTAGGAAAGGCAGCAATGTTGGTATCGACACGTTATGTTGTGTGTGGCTACGCAAGGTTAGGTAATGTTTTGTAAGGGTGGGCAAGGATAACTTTGACTCTTGTACTATAAACCGCTGTTCGGTGGACCTCTGCGCACAGCTATAAACCGCTGTTCGGTGCACTTCTGCGCACTACTGTTGTCCAGTATGCTCTGCGTTGCTCTGGAGAGCCCAGAACTAGTGGCAGCGTTGCGTTAGGTTGAGTTAGGGTACATTCGGTTAGGTTAGGTTTGTTTGGGTTAGGTTAGGATATCTTTGACTTCTGTTCTGTACACTGCAATGCGGTGGACTTCTGCGATCTACTCTGCCCTAGTATAGTCTGCATGGCCTTGGGGAGACCAGCAATTGTAGTCTCGACACTTCATGTTGCGTTAGGGTACGTTTCATTAGGATAGGTGTGTTTACGTTTGGCTTGGGTGGCTTTGGCTCTCGTGCTATACACTGCTGTCCAGTAGATTTCTGCGCTCCGCATTACTTTAGTATGTTCTGCTTTGTTCTGGGGAGGACAGCAATAGATGTCCTTGATCGTTAGGCTTTGCTACTCTACTTTTGGTTAGGTTCGCTTACGTCAGGTTAGGTTAGGATATCTTTGCCCTTTGTGCTGTACACAGCTATTTGTATGCTTTCTGCGCTCTACTTTGCTCTAGTATATTCTGCTTAACATAGGGTAGGCCAGCAAGGGTGGTCCGGCACGGCAGGTTACGCTACGTTACGTTCGGTTTTATTACGTTGGGATAGATTCGGACTCTGTAGCTTTGACTCTTGTGCCGTACACTGCTATTCGGAGGCATTCTATGCTCTACATTGCTGTACTATATCCTGCTGCGCGCTGTGGAGGGCAGTAACAGTGGTCGCGTCACGTTAGGTTGAGTTAGGTTACGTATGGTTATGCTATGTTTGGTTAGGTTAGGCTAGGATAGCTATGACTACTGTGCTACATAAAGCGGTTCGGTGAATTTCAGCGCTCTGCTGTGCCCTAATTCGCTCTGCTTGTGTCTCGGGAGGCTAGCAATTGTGCTCTCTTTCCGATTGGTTGGGTCAGCCAACGTTCAGTTAGGTTAGGTTAGGTCAGGTTAGGTTAGGGTATCTTCGACTTCTGTGCTTTACACTTCGATGAGGCGGATTTCTGCGATCTACTGTGCTCCAGTATTTTCTTGTTGCCTCTGTGGAAGCCAGCAATTGTGCTCTAGGCACGTTACGTCGGGTCAGGTTGCGTTTGGTTATGTTACGTTAATTTGAGTAAGCACCTAATAGCTATGACTTTCGTGGTGTGCACTGTTGTTCGGTGGACTCCTGTGGTCTACAATACTCTGCTGATCTCTGGGAAGCAATAGCAGTCGCGGCTCCTTAGCTTTTGTTAGGTTTCGTTTAGATATGTTGCGCTTTGATAAGTCTGTAGTGGATAGCTTCGAATTTTCTGCTATACACTGAGATTCTATGTATTTCTGCGCCTACTCTCCTCTAATATGTTCGGCTAGGCTCTGCAGAGACCGGCAGTAGTGCTCTCGGTACGTTAGTTTGAGATATGTTACGCTTGGTTAGGTTACGTTTGGTTTGGTTAGGATCGGATAACTTCGACTTTTGTGCTATACACTGCGATTCGGTGGCTTTCGGCTCTCTACTGTGCTCTAGTATGTTCCGCCTGTCTCTGGCAAATCCAGTAATAGTTTTCTCGGTGCGCAAGTGTGAGTTATGATACGATCGGCTATGTTATGTTAGTTTAGGTCGGGTAAGGATTGCATTGACTTTTCTGCCAGTGTTGCAGCCTTTCGTTGGGCTCCTGCGCTCTACTCTTCTTTAATATGTTCTGCTTGGAGATGGCGATGCCAGCAATGGTGGTCTAGGCACGTTAGGTTCGACTAGCTTCCGTTTCGTTATGTTACGTCTTGCTAGATTAGGATAATGTAGCTTTGACTTTTGTGCTATACACTGCTTTTCGATGGATTTCTACGCTATACTTTGTTCTGCTATACCCTGCTCTACTATGGGGAGGCCAGTAATAGCGGTGGCTGCACGCTAGTTTGATTTATGCTACGCCCGGTTATGTCACGTTTGGTCAGGGTAGGAGAGGAGAGCATTGACTTTTGTGCTATATGCAGCTGTTCGGCTGATTTCTGCGCGCTACTGTTGTCTGATATGTTCAGTTTGGCTCTGGGAAAGAAGCAACAGTGGACTCGACACCTTATGCTGAGTAAGGCTACGTTTGTTTGGGTTAGGTTACGTCAGGCTTGGTTAGGTCATCTTTGCCTCCTGTGCTTTATAATGCAACGCCGCGGACTTCTGTGACCTACTTCGCTTTAGTATTTTCTACTTAGCTCTGGGGAGGACAGCAACGGCGGTGTTGGTAGGTTAGGTGGTGTTGCTTTACGTTTGATTATGCTACGCTTGGCTAGGTTATGCTGGGACTGCTTTGACTTGTGTGCTATACACTGCGATTCTATGGATGTCTGGGCTCCACTCTCCTCTACTACGCTCTGCTTGGCTGCTCAGAAGCCAGCAATACTGGTCGTGGCGCGTTTGGTATAGTTAGGCTACGTTTGGTTAGTTTGCGCTGTTCTGGTTTATGTTTGGATAGCTTTGACTATTGTGCTCAACACTGATATCATATGGTCCTCTGGGCTCTACTGTGCCCTACCACATTATGATTGTCTCTGTGGACGCAGGGAATAGTGCTCTCGGCACGATAGGTTCAGCCTGGCTACGTTTGGTTAGGCCCTGTTCGGGTATGTTTGGTTATGATGGCTGTGACTTTTGTGCTATACACTGCTGTGCTTTGGATTTCTGTGCTCTACTGTGCTCTGGTACATTCCGCTTGGCTGTGGGGATTCCAGCAGTAGTGGTCTCGGCACGTTAGGTTAAGTCAGGATACGTTTGGTTGTAGTACGTTTGGACACGTTAGGACAGTATAGCTTTAACTTTGGTGCTAATCACCGCTGTTGGGAGGATTTCGGCGCTCTACTCCATTCTAATATTTTCAGCTTGGGTCTGGGAGAGGCGGCAATTCTTGTCTCGGCACGTTAGGTTTATTTAGGCTACGTTTGGTTAGGTTACGTTAGTGTGGATTAGGTATGGACAGCTTCGAGTTTCGTGGTGCATACAGTTATTCGGTGGATTTCTGCGCTCTACTGTGCTCAACTATACTCTGCTCGACCGTGTGGAGGATAGTAATTGTGTTGTCGGCACGTTAGGCTCAGTCATGCTACGTTTGTTAATGCTACGTTTGGTTACGGTAGGAGATGATAGCTTTGAGGATTGTGCTATGCAGTCCTATTCGGTGAATTTTTGCGCTTTACTGTATCCTAACTCGCTATGCTTAGCTCTGGGGAGGCCACCAATAGTGACCTCTGCTCGTTAGCTTTATTCAGTCTACGTATGGTTAAGTCAGGATAGGTCAGGTAGGGTAACCGTGACTATTGCGCTATTCGCTGCTATTTGGTGGCTTTCTGCGATCTATCCTGCTCCAGCGTATTCTGTCTGTCTCTGGGGTTCCAGCAATAGTGGTCTTGGGACTTTAGGCTAAGTTAGGTTACGTTTGGCCATATTACGTTTGGATATGTTAGTATAGGGCAGCTTTGACATTAGCGATATACACAGATATTCGCTGGATTCCTGCGCTCTACACTGCACTACTATTTAATGCTCTACGCTGGGGTGGGCAGAAATAGTGGTCTCGGCATGTTAGGTTGAGATAGGTTATATACGTTTATGTTATGGTAGCTATTTTTGGGACTGGATAGTACCGACTTCTGTGCTGTACACTGAGACTTCATGGATTTCTGCGCTCTGCTCTCCTCTAGTATGCTATGCTTGATACTGAGAAGGCCAGCAATAGTGGTCTCGCCACGTTAGTTTGAGTTAGACTATGTTTGGTTGGGCTATGTTAGCATGGGTTATGTTCGCATAGCCTTGACTACCGTGGTATACACTGCTATTCGGTGGATTTGTGCGCTCTACTGTGCCCTCATATGTCCCGCTTGGCTCTGAGGAGGCCAGTAATAGTTGCCTCGGAATGTTAGGTACACCTACGTTACATCTGCTTGTGTCACGTTTGCTTTGGCTTGGAGTGGGTAGATTTGACTTTTGTGCTATACACTGCTATCCGATGGACTTCCGCGCTATACTGAGATCCTATATGCTCTGCTTGGCTCTGCGGACGGCAGCAATGGTGGTCTTGGCTCTAGACATATCGCCAGGTTATGTTTGTTTATGTTAGGCTAGTTTGGCTCAGGTAAGGGTAGCTGTGGCTTTTCTGGAGAAATATTCCTTTCTATGGGTTCCTGCGCTTCACTCTCCACGAATATGTCCTGCTTGGCGATGTGGAGGCCAGCAATGGCGGTCTAGGCACGTTAGGTTCGATTGCATTACGTCTGGTAACGTCACATTTTCCTGTGTTAGGATAGGATAACTTCGACTTTTGTGCTATGCACAGATATCCGGTGGATTTCTGCGCTCTACTGTCCTCCAGCATGTTCCGCTTGGCTCTTGGGAGGCGAGCAGCAGTAGTCCAGGCACGTTAGGTTGTATTATGTTGCTCATTATATCAGGTTTGGTTAGGTTAAGGTAGAATGACATTGTCTTTTGCGCCAGACACCGCTATTTGGAGGATTTCTGCTCTCTACATTGCTCTGCTACACTCGGCTCCGGGCTGGCCACCAATAGTGGTCGTAACAGGTTGTGCTGTGTTGCGTTACGTTTGGTTAGGCTGGGTTGGGTAATTTTTGATTACGATGGCTTTGACCTTTGTACTGTGCACTGGTATTCGTTGCATTCCTGTCTACCACTGTGATCAAGAATGCTCTGCTTTGCTCTGGGAAGGACAAAAATGGTGCCCGCGGCGCGTTAAGTTAGGTTAAGGTACGTTCGGTTTGCTTAGACTTGTCTGGGTTAACTAAGGATATCTCTGACTTCTGTGCTGTACACAGGAATGCGGTGGACTTCTGCACTCTACTGTGCTATAGTATGTTCTGCGTGTCTCTGTGGATGGCAGCAATGGTGTTCTCGGCTAGAAACTTATAGCCAGTTTGCGTTTGGTAATGTTAGGCTAGTTTGGGTCAGGTAAGGATAGCTTTGCATTTTCTGGCATAAAATTCCTTTCTATGGACTTCTGCGCTCTACTCTGCTCCAGTGTGTCCTGCTTGGCGATGTGGAGGCCTGCAGTGACGGTCTAGGCACGTTAGGTGCTATTACATTACCTCTGGTAGTGCTACACTTTCTGAGGTTATGATAGGATAACTTTGACCTTTGTGCTGTACACTGATATTCGGTGGATGTCTGCGCTCTACATTGCTCTACTATACCCTGCTAGCATCTCAGGAAGCCAGCAGCAGCGACCGCGGCACGTTAGGTTCGGGTACGTTACGTTCGGTTAGTTTATGTTACAACGCGTTAGGTTTGGATAACTATGACCTTTCTGGTGTTCACTGCCATTCGTTTGATTTCTGCGTTCCACACTCCCCTAATGTGCTCTGCTAGGCGTTGTGGTCTCCAGAGATAGTGGTCTATGAACGTTTGGCTTTGTTAGGTTACGATTGGTTATGTTAAGATTGGTTCGGATTTGATAGGAAAACCTCGAATTTTGCGATATACACTGCTATTCGGAGGATTTCTGTACTCTTCGTGGCTCTGCTATACTCTACTCAACTCTGTGCAGGACAGCTACTGCGGTCGTGGCACGATAGATTTTGTTAGGTTACGTTTGGTTAGGTTAGGCTTGGTTAGGTTTGGTTACGTTTGTTCTGACTTTTGCGCTTTACACTGCCATCCGGTGGATTTCTGCGCTCCTGTGTGCTCTAATATACTCTGCTTGGCTCTGGGATGCCAGCAATAGCGAGCGGTCGCGGCCCGTTACGTTAAGATTGTCTACGTTAGGTTTGGTTATGTTAGCTTGGTTATGATTGGACATCTTTGACCTTTCTGATGTACAGTAACGTTCTATTGAATTCTGCGCCATACACTCCCCTAATATGCTCTGCATGGCCTTGGCGAGGACAACAATAGTGATGGCGACGCGTTAGGTTGAGTTATGTTACTTTAGGTTATGTTACGGTTGGTTACGTTAGGAGAGGATAACATTAACTTTTGCGCTACATACGGATATTCGGAGGACTTCTGCGCTATACAGGGCCCTAATATGCTCCGCTCGATCCTGAATTGGCAAGCAATAGGTGCGTGACACGATAGGTTTAGTTAGGTTACGTTTGGCTGCGCTAGGCTGTGTCAGGTTTGGCTATGATGGCTATGACTTTTGCTATACGTAGCTATTCCGTGACTCTCTGCTCCCTACTGCGCTCTAGCATATTCTGCTTGGCTATGGGTATTCCAGTAATAGTGGTCTCGGCTCGCTAGGTTTATCTATTCTACGTACGTTTACGTCAGGTTAGGTAAGGTTTGGTTAGGTTAGGTTATGTAAGGTCGGGTTTGGTTAGGATATCTTCTACTATTGTGCGTTACACTTCGATGAGGCCAGCAATAGTGCTCCAGGCTCGTCAGTTTGATTTAGGTTACGTTTGGTTATGTTTCGTATGGCTAGGTTAGGATAGGATTCCTTTGACTTTTCTACCTATACAGCACCATCACATTCACTGCTGCGCTATACTCACTTCTAATATGTTCTGCTTGACGATGGTTATGCCAGCAATCGTTGTCTAGGCACGTTAGGTTCGTTTAGCTTACGCTTGTTTATTTCACGTTTTGTTAGGTTAGAATAGGGTAACTATACTTTTGTGCTATACACTGCTGTTCGGTGGATTTCTTCGCTCTACATTGCCCTACTATAATGTGATCGACTCTGCGGAGTCCAGCAAACGTGTCCATTGCGCGTCTGGTTGTGCTAGGTTACGTTTGGCTGGGTTAGATAAGGTCAGGGTAGGAGATTGTTGCTTCGACTTTTGAGCCATACAATGCTATTCGGTGAATCTATGCCCTCTACTGTGCTCTAATATGCTCGGCTTTGCTCTGGGAAGGCCAGCAATAGTGGTCGCAGCGCGTTAGGTTGAGTAACGTTACGTTTGCTTACGTTACGATTGCTTAGGCTAGGAGGGGCTAGCTACGGCTTTTGCGCTATGCACTGCAATTCGGCGGATTTCTGCACAATGCTGTGCTTGATAAATTCAGCTTGGCTCTGGGAATGATAGCAGTTGTGGTCTTGGCAAGTTATGCTGAGTTAGGCAACGTTTAGTTGGGTTGGGTTTGGTCAGGTTATGTGAGGATAGCTATGACTTTCCTGCTATGCTCTGGAACACCGCGGGTGTTTGTGATTTACTGTGCTGTAGCACATTCTGCTTCGTTCTGGGAAGGTCACCAATAGTGGTTCAGGGCGGTTAGGTGGAGTTAGGTAACGCTGTGTTATGCTACGTTTGACAAGGTGATGCTACGACAGCTTTGACTTTTGTGCTAAACACGGCTGTGCGATGGAGTTCTGCGCACTGATGTGCTCAAGCATGTCTTGCTTTGCTCAGGAGAGGCCTCAAACAGTGGTCGGGCGCGTTCGTTTGCGTTATTGTACGTTTGGTGAGGTAAGGTTTGCTTTGGTTTGATCAGGGTATCTTTGGCTTTTGTGCTATTCACTGCAATCTGGTCGACTTCTACGCTCCACTATCCCCTAGTATATTCTGCTTGGCTCTGCGAGGCCAGTAATAGTGGTCTCGCCATGTTATGTTGAGATACGCTATGTTTGGCTTAGTTACGATATCTATGGTTAGGTTTGAATAGCTTCGACTTTCCTGCTACACACTGCGATTCTATGGGCTTCTGCGCTCTGCTCTCGTCTATTATTGCCTGCTTGGCTGTTTGCAGGACAGCAATACTGGTCGCGGCACGTTAGGTTCAGTCAAATTGCGC
>NW_016910119.1:0-317 GCF_001483705.2 Eufriesea mexicana
ACTTAACCAAACATACCACAGCCAAGCGTAACCCAATAGAAACTAACGAGCCTAGATCGCAACCTCCGACCTCCCCTCATGAAAGCAGAAAATTCTACAGCACAGTAGATAGCAGAAATTCCCCGCTCTGAAGTGTAGAGCAGAAAAGTCGATGATAACCTAACCTAACCTGGAATAACCTAACCTAACCAAACGCAGCATAACTATACCTAACGTGCAGATGCCACTACAGCTTGCATCCGAGTGTCGAGCAAAGTAGAGTAGAGCAATCTAGAGCGAAGGAATTCACCGAAAAGCCGTGTATATCACAAAAGTCA
>NW_016910120.1:0-3042 GCF_001483705.2 Eufriesea mexicana
GCTACTGGCATTCCCATGGCTAAGCGTAAAATAGTAGAGCAGAGTAAAGCGCAGAAATATTCTGAGGAGCAGTGTATGTCAAGAAAGTCTAAGTTAACCTACCGAGCATCACCCAACCTGACCGAACGAAACGTAACTAAATCAAACAAACTTGCCGGGACTACTATTACTGGCCGCCACAGATTCAAGAAGAACATATTAGAGCTCAGTAGAGCTCCGAAGTTCACCGAATAGCAGCGTATGGCACAAAAGTCTAAGCTATTCTATCCCAACCTAACCAAACGTAACATAAGCAAACGTAGCTAAACACAACCTAACATGCCGAAACAACTATTTCTGGCCTCCACATAGCCAAGGAGGATGTGCTAGGTCGCCGTAGATCGCAGGAATCCGCGGATGGCAGTGTATGGTACAAAAGTCTCGACTGTCCTATCCTAACTTCACGAAATGTAACATGTCCTAACGTATCATAACTCAGCCTTACCTCTGAGACCGCTATTTCTGGCCTCCTAGTTCCAAGCAGAATATACCAGAGCACAGCAGAGCGCAAAAATCCACCGCACTGCAGTGAATAGCACAAAGGTCAGATACACCCAGGCATAACTTGACCATACCTAACACATTCAAGCGTAGTGTAACAAAGCATGACGTAACGAGTGCAATATCTCTGGCCTCCCCATAGCCGAGCAGGGCATAGTAGAGCACAGTAGGGCGCACAAATCCGCCGAATAACAGCCTATGCCAAGAAAGTCAGAGCTATACAAACCTGAACCAAACAAACGTAACCTAACGAAACGTAACCTAACTCAACCTAGCGTGCGATACCACTATTACTGGGCTCCCCAGTACCAGGCAGATCGTATTAAGACTCAGTACTGCGCAGAAGTCCGCGGAATAGCAGCATATATATATCAAAAGACAATACTGTCCTCTCCAAACCTGAACAATCATACATAACCATACGTAACCTATACCAAACTAACGTGCCGGGGCCACTATTACAGGCCTCCCCAGAGTCGTGCAGAGTACAGTACAGCACAGTAGAGGGCCGAAATCCTCCGAATAACAGTCTACGCCACGAAAGTCAAAGGTATCCGTACGTGATTCGTACAAACGTAACCTGACCAAGCGTAAAGTAACCAAACGTAGCATAGCTCAAGCTAAAGTTCCATGACTGCCATTACTGGCCTCGCCAGAGTGGAGCAGAGAGTAGTAGTGCCATGCGGAGCGTAGAAATCCATCGAATTGCCGTGTATAGCACTAAAGTCGTAGCTACACTCTCCTATCATACCCAAATGTAATAACTCCGAACGTTGCGTAACTTAACGTAACGTCCAGATACCACTACTACTGGAGCCCCAGAGCCAAGGAGAATATGCTAGAGCACAGAAAAGTGCTGGGAGCTACCAAATAGCAGCGTATAGCACAGAAGTCAGATATACCCTGATCCAACCTGACCTAACCAAACATAGCCAAGCGTGGACTAACCTAACCTATCATATCACGACCACTAATGCTGGCCACCTCACGGTCCAGAAGAGTAAATCAGAGCAATATAAAGCGCAGAAACCGACTGAATAGCAGTGCATAACACAAGAGTCAAGGTTAACATATCCTCATCTATCCAAACGTAACATATACAAGCGCAAAATTATCCAACCTAACGTGCCCAGACCACCAATGCTGGCCTCCACAGTACCAAGCGGGACATGTCGGAGCACTGTAGATCGCAGATATCCACCGAATAGCAGTGTATAGCGCAAATGTCGAAGCTACGCTATCCTAACCTGTCCAAGCGTAATATAATGAAAAGCAACCTAACATAACCTAACGTGCCGGAGCCACTGTTGCTGGATTGCACAGAGCGAAGTAGAAGATACTAGAGTACTGCGGTGCGCAGAAATCCGCCGCCCCTCAGTGTAGAGCACAAAAGTCAAATATATCCTGTCCAAACCCAAACATACCTAACCATACATAACGCGCCTAGGTCACACTTTTTGACCTCCGCAGAGCGGAGCAGAGCATGCCTGATCACAGTGGTGCGCAGATACCCTACGAATAGCAGTGGGTAGCAGAATAGTCAGAGCTGTCTCAGCTTAACCTAACCAAACGTAACATAACCAAACGTAACGTAACTCAACATAACGTGCCTAGACCCCTATTGATGACACCGCCAGACCCAAGCAAAATATGCGAGAGCGCAGTAGAGCGCAGGAAACCACCAAATAGCAGCGATCGACACAAACGTCAAGGGTGCCGTAACCTTAACTGGCCAAACATGACACAACCAAACGTAGACTAACTAAACCCGAAGAGCCTAGTCCAGTATTGCTGGCCTCCACATAGCCGAGCAGAAAATGTTAAAGGAGAGTAAAGCACAGGAGTCCAAGGAATGGCAATGTTTAGCAGAAAAAACAAAGCTACCATAACCTAACCCAGACGAACCTAACCTAACCAAATATAACCTGACAAAAACTAACGTGCCGGGACGAGCAGAGTATAGTAGAGCAATGCAGAACGCAAGAATCTACCAAATTGCAGTGTATAGCGCAAAAGTCAAGCTTACCCTATCCTAAACTAACAAAACCTAGCATAACCAACCGCAACATTACCGAGCCTTACGTGGCAGACCACTATTTCTGGCCTCGCCAATGCCAAGCGGAACGTACCGGAGCAGAGTTAAGCGCAGAAATCCATAGAATCGCAGTGTAGACCAGAAAAGACGAAACTACCCAAACCTAACCAAAGCAAACATAACATAGCCAAACGTATCCTATCTAAACCTAATGTGCCCACACCACTATTGCTGCCCTCCGCAGTGTCAAGCAGAGAATATTAGATCGCAGTAGAGCACATAAGTCCAGCGAATAGCAGCGAACAGCTGAAAAGTCAGATCTACCCTGTCCTAACCTAACCAAACGTAACATAACCGAACGTAACCTAACTCAGGCTAACGCCCCGCGGCCACTATTTATGGCCATCCCAGGGCCAACCGGAATGTATTAGAGGAGAGCAAAGAGGAGAAATCCATAGAATCGCAGC
>NW_016910120.1:3713-4378 GCF_001483705.2 Eufriesea mexicana
AACCAAACGCAGCATATCTCAACATAACTTGGCGAGACAGCAGTTACTGGCCTTCCCAGAGCCAAGCAGAGCATACTAGAGCAGAGTAGAGTGCAGAAATCCACCGCCTTCCAGTCTACGGCACAAAAGTCAAATGTATCTTATCCTAACCCAAACGAACCTAACCTAAGCCCACACAACGCGCCGCGGCATCTGCCTCTGGCCGCCCCAGAGCCAAGCTGAGCATATCAGATCCCAGTATAGAGCAGAAAACTTGTGAATTGCTGTGTATTAGAGAAAAGTTAAAGCTACCTTCTCCGTGCGAAACCAATTGTAACATACTAAAACGCAAATTAACTAAACATAACGTGCAACGACCACCATTACTGGCCACGCCAGGGTCGTGCTGAGTATATTAGAGCAAGATAGCGCGTAGAAATCCATTGAATATCAGTGCATGTCACAAAAGTCGACGCTACACTATCCTAACCTATCCAAACGTAATAAAACCAAATGTAACCTATCTTAACCTGATGCGATGTGATCACTATTACTGGAATCCCCAGTGCAGAGAAGAGCGCACTAGAGCAGAGTAGGGCGCAGATAGCCACCAAACAGATGCGAATAGGACAAACGTCAAATGCACCCTATCCTTACATGGCCAAACCTAACGCAACCAAACGCAG
>NW_016910121.1:0-41593 GCF_001483705.2 Eufriesea mexicana
TTATACGTTTTACACGTCAAAAAATTCACCGAAGATTGCTCTACAGAATAGGCTAAAAAAATCTGGATTTTTTAAACCGTCCAATTTCCGCCGACCCACGGAGTGATCGGTGGATACATCGGTGTGCCAAATTTAGGCCGAATTTTGGAATTCGGATTTTTTTACTTTTTTACGTTCCTTAAGCATCAAGCAACACGTGTGTAAAAAATCTAAAAAATCGGTACACGGGAACTGTGTCTTTTACCCATCCGATTGCGCCGATCTGCGAAACGTTCTTGCAGACTTTGGAAATTCGTCTCCGTTCTATCCGTGGCCTTTTTTATACGTTTCGTACGTCAAAAAATTCGCCGAAGATTGCTCTACAGAATAGGCTTAAAAAATCCGGATTCTTTAAACCGTCCAATTTCCGCCGATCCAGGGAGTGCACGGTGGATACATCGGTGTGCCAAATTCAGGCCGAATTTTAGAATTCGGATTTTTTTACTCTTTTACGTTCCTTAAGCTTCAAGCAACACGTGTGTAAAAAATCTAAAAAATCGGTACACGGGAACCGTGTACACATCTTTCTTTCTTTTATTCCTATTGATTAATTTTCAAGTTTCTTTTGAACTTTGTCAATATTCCCAAATTTTATAACAAAATTGTATTTTTCTGTTTCTTTCTTTGTCGTAGACTGTTAGTTCTATTGCACTTGGTACTTTGATTACGCGTAGTTACGGCACTGTCGAGGCTAGAAAAGCGAGCAGTGGCTGCGCGGTGGTAAAACCCCGTATACGCGTTACCGACGAATATTTTCTCGATCTAATCGAATTGAAAACTGTTTCGACAATTCTGTTCCGTAGTTTCTTCATCGGAAATGCGCACGCTACTGTATAGCAAATTCGTGTCAGACGAAGATACAGTAATTTTGATTACAGATTCGTTTTCAAAGAAGTAAAGTGTATCAAAATCATCAAATGGATATTACTGAAGCAGTTTTACTCATCTTATTAATATTTCTGTCACAAAAAAATTTTGTTAAATAAAAAGAAAAAAAAAAAACAGTAAAAAATTCCAATAACTTTTCTGCATATGTAGCAAGACACACACTTTTGGCGGGTAACGCGATACGATTCAGAATACAGGAACACGGCTTTGCTAGAAGGAAATTGCAACGCACAAAAGAACGGACGGAGTCGGTGAAAAAAGAAAAAAAATAACAAAAGAAAAAGGAACGGCGAAAGGCTAAAGAAAAAAAAAAAAAAAAAAAAAAAAAAAAAAAAAAAAAAAAAAAAAAAAAAAAAAAAAAAAAAACACGGAAATTTCGAGTCCACATCCACCTCTGTGACGATCTCGATGGACTTTAATCGCGAGCTCGGCGCAAACTAAAAATTCACCTTGCACTTTTCGACCCGCCACGAGAAACCTGATGTTCCCTCTTTCTCTCCCGGCCCGTCTCGCTCGCACCTTTTTTCCCCGCTCTGTCGCTCTTTGTTTTTGTCCCTGTCTCGCTCCCACTCGCGCTCCCTCGTATTCCTTTCCGTCGGGCAACGACGACCGGCAAAAACGTATTAAAGCGTTTTTCCAGTGGACGAGAAAAGCGGGGCGGGGGCGTGGGGAGGGGCAGAGAACACGGCACGGGGACAGAGACGGAGGAATAGAAGAAAGGGGCAGACGTTGACGGGAAACGGGAACCTGGGAAGTTGAGTTGGCTCCGGGAAAAATGGTCGTAGGACAGCAGGAGAAAATAAAGGGGAAAACGGTTCGTATGAAAATGTAATTAGGGGAAGCGTGGAAGCTCGGCTCATTGCGGCCTCGACCCTTTTACTTCGCCACCTTCTCTTTCACTCGTATCCAACGCTTCCTACGACCCCCACTCGTGACGCCAGCGGCCCCCCACCACCGCCGCCTCTATCTCTCTATCTGCCGCTGCCCTCCTTCCGTTCCGCAGGATTTCTCCTGTTGCCACCGACATAATTTGTTAACCGTGACGCGTCCAACGATCGCGAAATCCACTGCCGGCTCGTATATCTTTAATCGATACCCCTGGCGTAATGGAAACCTCTTTCTTCGCGGGGGAATTTAGAAGTTTAAATTGATATTTCATTCTGATTCCAGCGGTGGATGTTTCTGTGATTTCGCTGGAGAATGGGAAATAATTTCACGTTTGTCTTTCTCTTTTAAGGGGAAGAGGGGACGGGGATGTGCATACTGCATGTATAGTAGTGTATATAGGAAACATGGCAGAATGGTTGTTTTCGAAACTTTTAATTAAAAGTTTCATATTCAATATTTCTACTAGTTCTATTTTTCTTTTTTTTTTTTTAATTATTTCTCCATTTTGTTATTTATTGATCATCGAATTGCTTGTGGTAGGTTTCGTGCTAAGCTGCGACATTAAAATATTAGTAACGAAGTAGGAAGTGAGAGGGTGCTTCGAATTATATTAATTGAAATGGATATTGCGTGTATATTACTAGACCATTGTCACGTGTTATCTTCACCTTTGCATACCCGTACTTACGTTTAAAACAGACACGAGATAATAACGAGAGTAATGAAACATAATCTATAAGGACATTCCGATCCCTCTGACATTTAACACGCGTCTCGAGAGCGAACGAATCCATGAAATATTTCATCCACATCTTCCGTCGTAAATACACACCCCCTTCCCTCTCAAGATTCTTCAAGATACGCCCCAAACAGTTTACATAGCGCAACGCGACGAGTCGCCACCGAAATCTTCAAAACTCACGAGATCTTCCACTTCCCCCGCAATCCAAGGGCCCACGTCTGCGCGAGTCATCGAGAACGACACTGTCCACCTCCCCACTCCCTGACCACATCCCCCTCTCCCTGCCGAAACGGTGATCGGATTATTGGCCACCGTTGCCCGTGCCGTTGGCTTGTTATTCCATTTCTTTCAATAACAGACGCGCGACTGCCGCTACCGGTCGCAATTTGCATTTCATTACGCGTCCAAGTCGGCAACTTTTATCATCGGTTTACCCTAGGACACGCTTCGTTCACCGGCTCGCGGCCAGCCGGCCGAGAATTATTATTCGCGTCATCGTGCTTCAGAGTTAGTTTCCACCGCGGGGCTCAATGCTTTACACGTGTAACGCTACGACGTAGCTCGGAGTGGGGAGGCGGGAGAGTGGGAGTAGGAGTAGAGGCGGGAGCGGGAGGAGTGGGGATGCGAAAAACTCGCGTCGCCGGAACGAACGAGACTGCGACGACGGGGAAAAGGTTTCGGGTTGGAAGTGTCTTTGCAATTTAACTTTTACGACGCGCCCTGTCATTTCTATCCGGGCTTCTGCAACGGGAATGCAACCGCCCCCTTCGCGCCGCTGTCAGCGCCGTCGAACTCCCTTTCCCGATCTCGGTTACACAGGCATCAAACGCGTATCCGGCCAGACGAACGGGATAACTTGCAAGAATTGTTCGAAGCTGGCTGCTTTTTATAACCGGACGCTCGGTCTTCTTGCGGGGTGGCGCTGTGTGCAAGCGTCACGGCCAAGTCTAGTAACCGCCAGTTCTTTCGCGAGGTTTCGTTGCGGATTCGGATGATTGAGAGAACGTGTTTGAATGCTGATGGTCGTTGATTTACCGTCGTTCGGGTTTAATCCGAGTTATCTATTCTAGTCCAGCGGAAGAGGAAGAAATTTCGTGTTCGTGGACGAAAAATTGAAACTTTACGATTTTTATGAAGAACGTCCATGTTGACTCGATTTGGTCACGGTTGGGAATAAAAATAGCACGGGAAAGAGAAAATTCCGAGGCAGACTTTTCGTACAAACTGGTACATTTGTTCACAGGGAACTCGTACAAGTCGAATCGTCTTTCTCTCTCGACACTTCTTCGCGGAGGATCGTTCAGTGAGCGACAGACAAGTACCCGTCTCCTGACATTCCTCCATTCGTTCACGGGCGAACGCATGCATCCACTGCTTCCACACCCCTGCCTCTTTTTACTCCCTATTCCTCGACCCTCTCGTTTTTACGCTTTCTGTGGCCCCTTACACCTTGCGAATCTTCTTTTTCTCCGTGCCACGTACAAATATAGCATCGATGGTACATAATAACAAAATGGACGTCGAAGTTTCAGTAGCCTTAAGACAGATGTCGCTGCGGCACTCTTACCAATATTCACGCTTTTTAAAAATTAAATATCGCAACGTAATAATTTATTTTTCCTAAAACATGTTTACTATATCAATTAAAATATTCGAGGTATCTCATTTTTGCCTTTGTCGAAAATATTCCTTTAATTATAAAAATTATTAAAACTTTATGAAATAAACCCAACCTAACCTAGTCTAATCTAACCTAGCACACCAAAAAATAGCAGAAAATAATTTCCATACAAAATTCATAGTTTTATGCGAAATTCTGATTTATCTACAATTTGTGTATACAAATTAGGAATTATAAAAGTGGTAAAAAAAGATTTCGAAATTTTGATAATAGTAACACAGTTAGGAGGGTGAGAATTAAAGCGGAGAGGTTTCACGGGTTTGTTTCGCGACACGAGTTCGGCATAGCGAAGGAAAATTTACGTCCATCTTCGGCCATACTTGCCGCGGGGAATTCCATTTGTTCCGAAAGCTCGCGGACGTTTTACTTTGGCGCGCGGGCGCGTGCCGCCTACGCTCAATTAGAGCACGCATTAAAGCGCCGCGAATTCCAGCGATTAACCGTACCAAATAAATAGCCGGTTCTTTTTCTTCACGGCCGCTCCTTTTTTCTTTACACCGCACCGAGCAATTAGGAGGATAGCTTATTCAAATGGCTGTATCGCCCGTGAGATCGTCGAGGGTTTCGTCGCCTCTGCAGTTTTCCGAATAAATTCCGGAAATGTTCGAGACTCGGCGACGAAAGGGATTAACGCGGATTATATTTCTCGCTACGCGAAAGAAAATCGGGATTATTTATGACCCTGCGTGGGGGACCTATAAGGAGATCGTCGTAAGTCTTGTAAGTTTTTGAGGATTTTGGATACAGAGAGTTCGAATGGGACGTGGTCTTCGTTGATTTCGAGAAACTTTGGATAATTCGAGTGCTTAAACCCTTGGCTTACGATTTAATATCAAATAAGAGGGACATAAACAGCGGCCAGATCGGTTACGCATGGGCCCCTTGCGGCTGAGCCTTCGAAGCGGCCCAAATCGGACATGTCTTTTTGATACGTCAATGCACGTGGAAAGTGCAATTAATTTTATTTTGCCGTACGATAACCCTACGTCTCTCAGACGTGATGTTTAAGTTTGGCCCGATTACCGTATCTCGTCTGAGAGACGTGACGTTCATGTTCGACCCGATTGCCGTGTCACGTTACGTACACGGGCTGTTTACATTTGGCCCGATCGCTGTGAAGACGTGTCTCTCACGACATCGTAAACTAAGGGATTAATTTGCAGAGTACGAAGAAATTGGAGAATTTGGAACGATTGGATCGAGAAGAGAAATCACGGCTGTTATGTTTCTAGTATTTTATTACTACAGGAGATGTAGATTGAGGAATAATTTTTGGATTTTAGGGAATTTCGAAGTAAAATGGAGTCGAAGAATTCGGAATAGCTGGAACGGGAAGGCTGCTGAGGAATGGTCAAATTAAATAGTCATCTCACAGTCTAGAATTAGATTGCTCGAGCTGGATTTAAAGAGAAAGTAGGTGTATGATGTCTCAATTACTTCGGAACTTCAGGACGTGTTGAATAGCCAATGAGAATCACCGATATTATCCAATTTACGGATCCTCTTGACAGTTTGATCATCACGCAACTCTTACAAAATAGTCGGGAATCTTCCTACGTCAAAAATGAGGACGTACAGTATACATCTATCGGTTTGAAAATTTTTCAACGATATTCCCACTTTTTCCTTACATATAACACGGTGCTGTCGCAAACTAAATTAGAGTAGCTGATATCCCCTTTATTGCTCAGCCATTTTGTCAGAAGATTAATAAGATAGAACAATACCATATTAGTCATGAAGTGACCCAAATGATCAACCCCATCTTGCAAATTTCTGCAAATTCCACTGTCAAAACGTTACATTAATTTTCGAGATTTCCAAAGAAGGAATAAACGCCTGAGACGAGTACAAATATTCGAAAACCTCCCTAGCACAATCGGAGTGCTCGAAACAAAGACGTAAAGAGATGATCGACTAAATCGGCGAATTACGTGGCATCGGCGCCGCGAGGCTGAAATCCTGATAGAACATAGACTCGTCTCGAGCAACGAGGAATCGTGGCGCGAGTGCGGCAGACACGCTAATCGAAACATCGTTAAACCCTTCATTAAAATCCGCGATCAGGCCAGCTTGCGACCCCCGGAGTGGCGCGGGTGTAACGAACATTATTCACAATTATCCTTTCCGCGCGACAACAACTCGGAACAGGGTGGGGTGTTTCTCGCGAGGAACGGCGAGACTGCACGAAGACTCGATTCTCGTTCTCAAACGGTTCCGTCACAAAGCACCGCCTGGCAGTGAGAAAGAGACGCGATCCTCCACCCACGCCCGAGTCACCTCTGTTCGCCACCCTTAAACAGCCCTTTGCTAGCGCGCGAGCCCAAGTATCCGCTCCGCGCGACGCGTCATAAAGAGCGAAAGAAGCATTCTCCAGAGGTGCGACACGCTGCGCTGTGTGTACCGCGGCATGAAGAAGTGGGAAGGCGTGGGCAAGGAAGCAGCCGGAGCGAGAATCAGCCAGGGGGTGCAAACGGACGAGACTGTCGAAGCGAAGATAGAGACGGGGAAACGTAAGGACGTTTGGAACGAACGCGAACAGAGAGGGAAGAGCAGAGCGGACACACAGCGCTGATTGTTGGAAAGGGATAGAAAAAAGGAAAAGGAGGATAGAAAAGAGAGAGAGAGAGAGAGAGAGAGAGAGAGAGAGAGAGAGAGAGAGAGAGGGAAGAAGGGAGAAATAAATAGAGGAAGAGAGAGAGAGAGAGAGAGAGAGAGTGTACCAAAGTGCGGAATGCAGTAAGAGAGGGGAGAGAGGGTGGTTTGGTAGGGTGAGCTGACAGGAGGCGTTAGCTTGGGATACGCGGACCCGTCATACAATAAATACGATATTTGCACCCCACCCACCGTGGAATAGAAGAGCGAGGTGGCGGCTTGGTGCAGCCAGGCTTTGGCTCCGGCACCAGAGGACGAGGGCGGCTGGCGGTCGGGGTGGCAAAGCGGGAGGTCTACGCCGGCGGGTTAGCGGGGCGGGAGCAGGGTAGGTTTAGAGGATGCGGGTGGGTGGCGAAACGTTGGTCGGTCGAAGGGACGAGGAGGTGGCGCGGGGGGCGGGTGGGCGGTCTGTACGATGGTATAGATTTTTATGTCTGCGAGAAATACAAAATGATGGATATAAACCTTCCTCGCCTCGCCGCCATCCTCCACCTCCTCCGCCCCGCCGCTCCGCTCCGTTACTCTCTCTTCTTCGCAGCCGCGCTTTCGCCCATCTCGCTCGCCCGCTCTCTCGCTCCCTTTCTCCCTTTCTCCAACGCTTTCACCATCGTATACCCTCTCACGAATAGGACGTACACAGTTTACCCGGTGCACAGCGACGTTGATCTCCGCGAGAGCGCACCTCCGTGTGTGCGTGTACAGGGTGTGCCGTTTGGAGACCAATCGCCGCGGAAATCGCGAAAACGTTTAATCGCTTAGATCGCGTTCGAGGAAGGGTGGGATCCGCGTGGGTGGGACAGAGCGAGTCCTCTCGTCCCTGTTCCTCTCGTCCTGTCTCTTTCCACGTCGTCGGACAGGCATCGTGGATAATCTTACGAGAGAGGTCGCCGCGAATGCGAAATCTGGGTATCGCTGTGTCGAGAGACGTTAGGCTGTCTTAGGTCGGTGCAAGAACTCACTAGCGCCGCGTGAGCTAAGCGGACGTTCGCGTAAGTTGGACCGCGCATCGAGTGATCCCCGCGTCGATAACATCAACGACCCTCCAGCTCTCCGAAATAATTACCACCACGATTATCAACAGAGTGATAAATCCCAGCATCGCCCCTACGATAACGACGTTTCGAATCCCATAAAAGTACACGGCACGCTAACCCCAAAGACGTCTCCACCGCGCCAAGGGGGACGACGACTGTACTTTAAAAGCGGTCTACACGCGTGACCGGTCATCCCCTCGAAGCCAATGAAGTCTCCTTCGGAAGCGTTCTCGTCCCGCGCCACCTCCTACGCCTATTATCCCCGCAGAAGACTCGGCGGTTCACACATTAAAACGGAACACCCCGTATAGGCGTGCACACAAGCGAATATACGTTTCACACGAACACGCGGCAACCTCACCTCGCTTACAGAGAAGAGGGTGGGGAGTCTCTTTCCGGCTGGCGCTCACGTTTCCCCACACCAGCCGCTCGACCCACACCCCCGTGGCTACCCAGCCCCCGAGAGCAACCTCGAACCTAACCTGCCTCCCTCCGCTTCGCCTCCTGCATCCTCATCCTCTCCGTCCGCCTCCTTCACCGCTCCCACCGCACGCCCAGCTTCCATCTAACCCTCCACCCCATCCTCCGCTTCCTCCACCTCCTCATCCCTCCGCCACAGCCGCTGTACCGCGACCCTCTACTCTACGGAAGCTCAGAGCGAATGTTTTGTCATCATACCGCCCTGCCGGGGCGCCAGCAGCCCCTCTTTCCACCGATTCCCCTCGCTCTCGGATCCCGTCACCCGTCCCACAGGCCACTCACCCCCGCTAGGCAGCTCTCTGCCCCCAAGGCCCCGCGGCAGATACACTTGCGACCACGTACACACCTCGAATTTCCGCTTTAGCTATCCCAACTGTTTCGTGCGTGTACGCGCCCACGTATCTCCTCGCGTGCGTGCGTGTACGGGTACATCCGTGTCCCTGAACTATCCCTGTGTCATGGACGCGGCATCGCTGTGGATCGTCTACTGGGGGATTCACGGGGCTGACAAGGTGTGCTCGCGTGTGTGCACAGTCGCTACACACCTGGGCAAGTCTATCCTACGTGATAGCTATGCGACTGGAACCTATGCGTAGGTTTAGGAGGCTAAGCCTACACAGGCGCGTGCTCGCGTGTGCGTCGCGCTAAGTGCACACCGGGGCTACGGAGAACACTGAGCGAGTGTAGTGGTGCGAACGTAGGCGCGTGGAGAGGTACGCTGGTTACCTGTGCGCGTTGCTCTGTGGGCCAATGTGTTTGCCCTTTTCTATCGTTCTTTCGGGGGTGACCGGCGTCGCCGCTCGCCACGGCGCACGGTTTCGAAAAGCGTCGAGGGCGACCGGCTCTCCTTCTCTGTCCCTCTCGCCGTTCCTCTCGCTCCCTCTCGCGTCCTCTTTGTCCCGCGACTTCGACAGAACACCGGGAGGCAGCGGGGGAGGTATTCTTCTTTTTTTTTCCTTCGCCTCTGTGCCACCACCCATCCTACACCACCCGACCACCGCTGCTGCTATCCTCTCCCTCGCTCCCTCTCTGTCCCTGCCGCTCTCTCTCCCTCTTCTCCATCTCTTCCTCCACCTCTTCCCGTTCGGTCGTCGTGTTTTCCTTTTTTCTTTCTCCCTTTTTCCTTTTTTTTTTTTTTTTCGAATGAACGCTCGCGCGTGCACCGGGGCACAGAGAGGCCAGCTAGATGGGCTTCGGCGTTGATAGGAGATGCTACGAGGATGGTGGAACAGAGCCAGGGGTGGGGTGGCGGGTGGGCGACCGGTGAGTTTTTTCGAAAGGTATCTCCGATAGTAGACTTTCGAACCAGCTCTCTCTCCGGCACTGTCGTCCGTGTGCCACGGGCCCGCGTGTTCGTGTGTACACGTTCCGGGGCGCGCTGAGAGACAGGCGCGTACACGGCCGCAGAAGTATGGCGCGGCGGGAACGCTGATTGGTACTTCTGATGGTACCGTGATGCCGATTAATTAATTAATTCATTAATTAATTACTTCGCTTCGACGCCGACGACGAGCGCAACCCCGCTCCGAATCACCCGATCGGACTAGGGATTTTTTTTTCTCTCCTTTTCTCCGCCACCCTTTGCCTTTTAATTAGGACTCGTCCTTGTCGACGGTCGAGCTGATCCTTGTTGGGATCCTTCTCGTCCCTCGGTCCTCGTCTCCCGGAAACTGCGCGAGACCCCGTCTATGGGTCGCTAGGTGCGCGCGCCAGAGTCGGAGGAGCCCCGATGCTGCGATCGCCCACCGGGCAAAGATTCGTTCATGACCCAAATATTATGACCCATTACGTCCGCGCTCGTATTCATCGCGTTCCGTCTCACCGTTTAATTATCTGTTACTGTTGCTCGCGTGCAACCGATTTCAGTGGGTCGCGCTAGATTTACTGGCAGGTCAGTCGCAATACGAGACCTTCCTGCGATTCGAATACGCGATACGACAGGTTTATTAGCGGCATTTGCTGTTTCTTTCCGGGTACACGTGTCACGTGACGTGTTAAAGTAGAGAAATCCGAGTAGAAATATCAAACGGGAATTTTTATTACAGCGAATTAGCAACGTTGGGATGACTTTGCTAGATCACCCAAGTGGTGGACAGGTGACGAGTGTCAAGGGATGCTAATGATAAGGACATAAAACAGTCCCCCACTTGACTTGAGACGTGTGGTCTTAGGGCCGCAACAGGAGTAATGACAAGAATGCTGGAGGATGCTTAATTTCTCAGCTCTTGCGTACGTAATTTTGCGAAACTTGCATCCGCGCCGAACCCTAGCAACAAAAGCAAAAGCCACTTTCTCCTGCGCAAATGTTTCCGCTAAACCTTTAGCACTCTTTTACCTAATTAGCAGACCTCAAGCGGCAAGCTGCAGCGCACGCCACGGTAAATTAGCCGCGATCATTCGCGGAGCGACGTTCAACTGGTGCACTGGCAAAATACGGACGCACTAATGGATTGCCCGATACAATGGATCAACGGAATATCGTCGACGAACGGGGGCGAAGCGGCGAGGCGCCGCCAACACCCGTCCAATTGTGCCTCCAGAGATCATAACCGATTACCCTGATCGTTTTTGATTAACGATCGTCGAACCCGTTCAACGAACGCGCCAGCTAGAGGGCTTCTCGTTAAACTCCAGAAGGAAAAGGACGCAAATTACCCGGCGTCGATACGCGAGTTAGGATAGACGATTGCAGTCGAGGAGCTCTCTGGAAAATGGTCTATCTGTCGAAACTCAGTTCCCAATGTTTCTCGTATGCAACACAGTGATGCTGCAGATAAGCTTATACAGTCACCTTTTTGTTTTGTACATGTGGATTTAGCATTTCGATAGGCGTAAGATCATTTTTCACTTAACTCACTAGCGCCACCACGGTACATATCTCCGACGAACGTTTATCCTCGAATTATTCTCTAATTTCACCGATGGAATTCTTCTTACTATGGGTGCCAGATTGTTTTCGCAATATTATTTTCACAAATTTGGATTGCTACGATTATATCATGTATAGAATAAAGAAGCAACGTGTAATGTGTAAGACAAAATGGTGGATCGAGAAAAGTGATTAAATACTTCTTATTGGCAGTCAAATTTTTGTTACTTTAATCTCGTCAATTTTGGAAATATTGAAGTAGAGTTCGGAGAATATGTTTAAGAAAGAAATAGAAATATATTTAAACATTTTGCAATTGGTAAAAGACGTGTGAAAACAGTCAGTTATTTACTACACTATCGGAAAACATTGGATACCAATTTTCTAACATTTCTTTGCTAAGGGTTAATATAGAATAGGATTATGATAATGAATAGACTATAGAATTGCAATTTATTTTCAGAAATGCTATTTTTTTTAAGATGGTTCTCAATTGGACTTTGTTTAATATCGTGTTAATATGTTTTTGGAGATTGACAACAGGGGCGGAAATTTGGGGAGCTTCTTGCGTAACATCTTGCATGCGGGCTCGAGGAAGGGAAAATCGAAGCTATCTTTATGGCTTAACCTTTCCGACGGCTGCTGCGGGTATCTGATACAATGTGGTACCTTGACAAACGTTTCAGGCGACTTTTAGTACTTTATTTGCCTTTGTTTTATTTATATCTGAGAAACACGTGAGATGTATAATTTTATAATTATTTTGTAATTTTTATTTTTTCCAGGTACAATTAAGTTTGTTATTTCAATGAATGCAATTCCTTAACTACGTTCATCTACACCCTTTTTCTTATTTACATCCAAAGAATTTGTAAAGAATTGTAAATTATAAAAGAGTCGTTGCACTCTAAGGAATTTATACAGTTAACAAATTTTTCATGAATATTGAACAAGCATACGAAGTATTTTATCTTCCAATATTTATTATTATTTACGAAAAAAAACATCAAGCAATAACAACGGTAGTAAAAGATAAACAACTAACCTAGTTTAAATTTGGCGCGCAATTTTCAAATATCCGTAGCGAATTAACGCGTCACGCGCGGTAGAGGAAGCTCCAACAACCAATTAACTATCCCCGATATAAAGAAACTGCGTATTATACCATTCCATTTTCCACCTAAAACAAATCACACATAACAAAACCCTTGAAAACACTGTCTAACCTATAAACACGCTACTAACATACATAAGATACAATACAATACGTAAAAAGGTTCGATGTTTGCCGAAATTTGAAAATCGGTATCCTCGAAAATAACTACAGGCATCGAACTTTGTTTCACTTTGCAATTTATTTCCATCCGAGAAATCAATCAAAGAACCTATGCCCGACGGTATACAGCAGTCGTCGCCATATCTTATACATACACAGTCGTATATGCGAGAAGATTGAAAACAAGAGCGCCGCCGAGACACCCGTTGCAACGCGACAGATCTACTCCCGGATCTTTATATTCGTCGGCAGGTGGGCGTAGAGGGGCGAAGAATAAAAGGAGAAGTGGAAACAGGCGCGAAGGAAACGCGCGAAGAGGATCCGGAATAGTGGGGGGAGTGGGGATAGGAAGGGGATCAGCTGGAACGCGAAGGAAGTAGCCCGCTGGGGCAAGAAAGACACGTCGGTCTCCGACGCCTCTTGGCACAATTGCGAGAGCTCGACAGACCGTTTAACAAGAGCCTGCCCCGGGATATCGACTGTTCCAACCTTTCGAATGAAAAAATAATAAAGTGGATAGAGGATGAATGCATAATGGAGCGCGATGGGCGGACGAGGTGGTTCGAGGTAAAGGTTTAAGAAGCGGATCGTGTACGAAGCTTCTTTAAATTAATTATCAAGGTGTTATCGATTCGAAGTCGTACCAGGCGGTGTGACCGATATCAATCGTGACACGAATCGTATTTTGCACGGGTATCGCGGCTAACCTGTTCGACTGATCCGTAGTGGCCTCTATAGCATGGAAATGAGAAACTTGTTTGCCCGCAGCGCCATCTGCGACGAACTAGCCCGCACGCGAATTTTCTTGCGCTTCAAATATTAACAGAGACGGGTTACTCGTGCCGTTCTATGCATCGACGGCGGCGACAGTGGCGCCAAGAAACTCGCCGCGACTTATTCGGAACTACGGTTTCGGTTATAGGCTGCTACTGCAGCGTTGTTCTCGCATTCAAACGGTATAAAGACGTATTCTCGTTCATCTATGCAACGTATATTTATTCAATTCTATTATACGGTTTTAATTATGTCTTATATTGTTGCAGAGTACGTGTAAAGGAATAATAGTATTTATATTTGACTAACGGAGTGGTTGGCCGAACGACAGACGCGTGAATGAATTATATTTGAGGTTAGAACGTGTACTTATTTGAAGAGGTCACGTGACATGTATACGTATGTAAAGTTACCCATGGTTTTAAGGTGGACGTGTGAATGTATCTTAGGAATGGTTATATAGAACGAGAGGGTCAGAGTGCCAGAAATGGACAGAACGAGACGATGCGTGAGTCAAGGCTTAGTTGAGGTTAATTAAAGTTAGTCGCAGTCAGTTTAGCAATAGTAGCGTCGAGCGTCCGAGTCCATAGTTGTAATCGGAGTCTAGGAATACTTCCATTCAAACGAAAACATTTGTTTATTCAATTATCTACACAATTATCTACACTTCGAAATTCACCGCCATTTCCAGAGGCTTTCGTTATTGGCTGCAGATTTTATGAACGGTAAATATCCCGAGGACGAAATTAAAGTACATAATAACGACATTGTACGTCATTGAACCTGTTTCGATACCAATCACAAATGGTGACCTTGCAATAACTCGAGATGATTTTAATTATCCGTAAAACCGTGTAAGTTAAAAATTATATATTTATATCTCCATGTTTTTCAAATCTCATTTTATTTTTTATTATTACGTTCATTTGAATAAATTATTATACCGTCATTAAAAGATGTGATTCCGATGGTTACTAGTTTTTAGATTTTGGATTAAACGAAAATAAGAAATAAATCTTAATTTCCTTTTTTTTTTTTTTTGTTATAGATGGGGAGAATTCTGGTCATACGATACGAAAGATGTTAAAGACATGTCGCATCATGTTTGACTCATTGAACGCTATAATTCTTTCTCCTTAAGGGGTTCCACGACTTTATCCTCATGGGAAAGTTCCGAACTTCGTGACCCCATTTTCTCCCAAACCGCTGGAGCAATTTTAATCAAATTTCGACCGAGTACTCCGCTACTGGTGTTAAATAAATGGGATATACGATTTTTTGATATACCTTTTAGAAGGAAAGTTATGCGACGGTTGAAAAATTGTGGCAAAACTGGTGAAACTGAATGATAATTCGTTTCTCTCGGTGTCGAAATTATTCTCTAGAGTCTCATTACCCGGTCTATTCTACAAGTTCTTGGAGCAAATCATCGTTAAAAGTTTTACCAAATATATGCATATTTTTTTTTCCTTTTTAGATCTTGAGAGTACAAATCAATATAGATAAAAGCGAAGCGAAGAAATTTCCAAGATTGGAAACCAAAATTACTCAAGGTGACTATATTCCTCCAACATTAACAATTAAAAAGAAATTTCTTTTTTATTTATTTCTACCTATAGGTTTCCCCCATTTCTTTCCACCTTTCGACGAAATGGAACATTTGGACGCTAAATCACTGAACAGTTGAATTTTCCATTCACCCATGGCATTTCAGCGAGATCAATATTTAACGGTTAGTATAGTTACGGTTATTTCAAAGCCCGCGATAATGTCTGAGTTTTCGATACTTTGGAGAATGCCGCCACAGGGATGATGGATGTAGGATCCTTCGAGGAGCAATTTTCATTACCAGAGCGATGAACGAACGCCACTCGAGCTTCACGGAACGGGCATGAAAGCATAGAAAATAATTGAGCAAGAATCGCGTAGCTGACGCTGCCTAATGCTCGGGTTTCGTTGAATTACCGTTATTTAATCGATTGCAGGTAATACGAGGCCGCGAATCGATAGGTACCGTTTAGAATAGCCGGGCTTATGACGTCTATGACAGACATTACGAGAAAATTATGATCTTATCGCTTTGCGGCTTTCAGGCCGCTATTAAACTCTCCAGCAGAAATCAATTAAGGGCAAACATCGTATTTTCGTGGCGGCGAATCGATCGGGCTGAAAAGAGGAGAAACAAAAAAGGAAAAACAAAGGAAAATTCGCGGTTATTAGTTTAATGCCAGTTAGATCATTTTCTTTTTCAATTCTCTGACCAGAGGTGGAATTAAATTGTCTCCCGCAGAAACCTCTAATTCCGTGCTGATTTTGTACCATTTCCCTGCTTCCAAAGCTGCTGTTTGTTTGCTCTATATTTGCATATACAAGGTGACTTAAATTCTCATCGTTCGTTTCATTTTAATACACCAATTTTGGTGTTCCAATTGTTACTGAAGTTTGAAAATGCTTGCGACGATTATACTAGGTATTTTTAGTACCTTTTCTGGCATCCTCCTCTGTTCTTTAAAACAGACATTACCACTCTACCTTTCCAATTGTGGATATATCTGAATTTAGGTCTCGAAGAAATCAATATTGGAAAAATATGGAGAAGAATTTAAAAATACGAATTATCGTCAAAAAGTAAGAATCTTGAACGATCGGAGACCAGGATACATGTTAACCTTTGCTTACGATATCGTGAGAGACACGTCTCACGGCAATCGGACCAAACGTAAACAGAACGTGCGAGAAACGTGACACGGTAATCGTGTCAAACCTAAGAATCACGTGTTTCAGACGAGACGGGCAATCGGGTCAAACTTGAACACCACGTCTCTCACACGAGATACGGTAATCGGGTCGAACCCGAACACCACGTCTGAGAGACGTCGTACGTTTTCCGGCTACAGACGACACATTTACTAAGCTTTTAAAAATATCTTGTAAAATGAAATTAATCGTACTTTACACGTGCATTTACGTAGCAAAAGACACAGGATTTGGACCACTGGACATTAGTCATAGCCGAGAAAGGCCCGAGACGCGTAATCGATCTGGCTACTGTTTATGGCCCACGTTTTTGGAGGTTAAATCGTAAGACAAGGGGTTAACTCGTTACAGGAGAACCAACAATTGCAATAATCTTTCATTACTATCAATATATCTCAATAATCGAATGATCCGTTACAGGGGCACACGTCAAAGGAAAACACGGAATTCAGAGCATCGATTTGACGACTGACAAACGCATCGTTCCCAACATTTTACGACTGCCAGGAAACGAAGCAAGTGCCCCGAAGGAAACTTCGAATTTCCGTTAAAACTAATATCCCCTAACGATCGAGACACGGCTAGCCTTTAACGGGAGCTCGGGGCATAAAAACGCGAAAGTTCAAACAGAATCCGGCGTTTAAAGGCGAAAGTAGCGGGAACCGCTCAGCCTAAGCCACAATCTCTTATCTCAACATTTGGAAAGGGGCTGATGAACGGGGGTCGGGGGTGGGAAGGGTGTATAGCGCGAGGATCTTTCAATTTCTCGCGATAAAAGAGAGGGTGCAGCCCCCTGGTCGAGTTGACAGGTGGAACAGGTGAACAGGGCGGAGCGTCGAGTTGGTGCAAGGGGGTCGGGGTGGGGGCGAACGGTCAAACGAAAAAAATTGTCCCGCGAAGGTAATGGAAAAAACGCGGCGGCGGACCCATCAGGAAGCCTCGGGTTCTTTAATATTACATCAGCTCGCCTGTTACCGCACGGAGATACGCGTCACGTGCACGCGTGCATACCTACGCGCAGTCGGCCAGCACGCCCGGGAGTTATGCCTCGTATTCAAAGCGAACAAGGGTGCCTGAAGACGGAGGAAGAAGAAAACGAAAGAAGAGAAAAATAGGAAAGGAAGAAAGAAAGAAAGAAAGAAATAAAGAAAGAAAAGGTAGGTGGGAGCGGAGAAGTGGCCGGGAGGAAACAAGAAGGACAACAGAATCCGCGAGGAGGATCGAGGTAGAAAAACGAAAGGGACGAAGAAAACACTGGGAGGAAGGAGGGACGCGTTTCCGTGGGGTAGAGGAAGAGAAGGTACACGGCGGCTGGTCGGCCGACCAACGGGGTTGGACAGTGACGAGCGGGTAGGTAGGACCCACAAAATAAACTGAAACCACCTCCCTCTCTGGAGTCCGGCAGCGTTCGTTGCGCCCATCCCTTGGTCTCTCATTCTAGCCGCGTCACCTCCACCTCCGTGGCCGCCTCACCTCTGCCACCTCCAGCTATTCCTCCTTCCGTCCGTCCCGCTTCACCTCACCCGGACCGGCGTCGTCGTTCCTCGGCCACCTCCGCGGGTACCTAGCTCGGCCAAATAAATTACACCGCCTCGTGACGCGAAAAAATCCAACGAGTCGCTAGAGTGAACGAGGCGGCTGAACGGACGAAGACGGCCTCACCGAGGAAACAGAGGAGGACAGAGAGGAGAGAGCACGGTATGCGGATGCCGAGGATGAGGAGTCGCTGGCAGGGGTACGGGGGTACTGCGAAAGAGAGAAAGAGAGGCAAGGGGACGAGGTGGATGAGGAGAAAGAGAAAAAAGGAGAGAAAGAGAGAGAGAGAGAAAGGGGGGGGGCACGGATGGGAAGAACAGAGGACCGAGCGGGTGAGAGGTGGAAAAAAGAGAGGCAAAAGGGGAAGCGAGCGAGATAGAATGGATAAAGGCCAGCACGCGGGGCGGAAATAAAGAGAGAACGAAAAAAGTGGAAGAGGTCGGGGGTGGAGGTGGGTACCGCGGTCCGCTTTAATTGGTTCGACGTGGTCAGATGAAAAATTCAACCACCCCCATCCTCCCGCCAGCTCCTCTTCTACCTCCACCCACTCTTACTACCACCAGCACGCTTTCACCGGCCTCGTGTACCGGCTGGATTCCCACCAGACGAATCTACGCATCTGCATGTAGATGTCCATGGGGCCACCCTCTTTTGCTCTCTGTCGCTCTGTAACCAGCTCGGGACAAAGTGTTTCGGCCGTCCTTAGGTCGCGTTTTTCCCAACCGATAGGTGCTCGTTAACGTTTCGCGGATCGTGAATCGGCCCGGGCTGGCATCCCGGTAAACTTCCGACACGGAGGACATTCGTTAAGCAGACCGTTAATACACGCGTTCATCTCGCCCCGGATCCAACCCCCGATGGCTACGCGCCGATTTTAGCCGATTCCTCCTCGTCGCTGGAAACCTCCGTCTGGGGGTCTTTCAACCACCGAGCTGACAAACGTGTATGTAGCTTTACATGTATTTTCGCGGAATTTCCCGCGGAGAACGCAAGTTTCAAAGCGGTGCTGTATTTACAGGTAACACATTGACTGTCATACGGGTCAGTGATGACCGGCATTCGACTTGCCAATGGCGCCCTGCGGGTCATCGCTGACCAGCGACGCCAGGATTCGCCGCAGCACTTGAATAAACCGAATGCTCATATTTATACCGTGTTTACCATTTTTCCTCGAACATATGCCACTCGCTGCTAGTTTTTTCAAATATTTAAATAATAAATCCAGTTTCGAGGTTTGGGTAGATGATCAGAGGAATGATACAACCTTAGGAAGGTTATAATCAGGAGAATGTAGTAGGGCAGGTTATGGGAGTCGTGAAAGACCCGTTTCAAAAATACAGAGGAAATTAGCGTAAGAATGTACTATAGTGTTAAGAGCCACGCAAGAAGGATGGGGATGATGCGTCGTTGGGAAATGATTACAGTACTATATTCCCGTAAGGACATGTCTATAATGGAATGTAGTATAATAATACTAAGTAGAGGAATCATTATTTTTTATGGTGTTATCCTACATCAGGATGTATTTCTGTTAATTGATCATTTTGACGCTGAATGACGAAATGGGCTGGTGTCATACAGCCTATGGGAACCTTGCTGAAGGGTTCGAAGGAACACTTTTAATACCATTAAGAAGTTGAAAATATAAATGAAAGTACTAAACCACGATAGCACAAACTTTTCCTTGTAAAATCAATTTGATTTATAATTTGGACGATTTCTTTTTCTCTCCTTGGAGAGATATTTATTATTTTGGAGAGGTTTGAAATTGTTCCGAAAACACTGAAAAGGCCACTGCAGTGTGTGGTAGCATTTTGTCGTACACTGTATATTAAAACTGGACAATCGAGGTGTAAAGAATCTCTGAATTCTTGGTGTAATCGCGCCGAACGACGCATTGATCGGGAGAAAACGAGCGATAAAAACCCCCCTTTGATATGGAAGCCCAATAAACTAGCAGAGTAATGACGGTCGTGTATCAGACCACCGACCTTAACTCGCCCATCCCCGTTTTCAACCACAGGCATTTTGAGCGAGGGCACACCGTGCTCGTCAATGAAATCACCGGCGGTCACTCGTGCACACGACCGAAAGTCACGAAACTCGGCCCGATTTCTCCAACGCGCTCGTTGTTCGTGCTTTTCGCACAGGGTGAGTACAGGTCATCCAACTAAATATCAAATTTCCTAAAACTTTGTTCCACGGACTAATCATCATTCTCAACGTTCCTCTTACTACGTTAACGGGCTTCGTGGCCAGGCAGCGCGATAAGCGTTTGAGAAGAACTTTCAATTCGAATGAAAAATTATAGGAGAATCCTTTGTCGGAGGACAAAATGGCGGAATTAAGGAAATTTTTCTAGTTAGAAGTTATTCGGAGTCGAACCGAGTTACTTAACTCGCAAATTTGTGAAAATAACGTGTAATAATAATAATGTGTAATGTGTTGTAAAATTTGTGACAGAATTGCAAAAATTCGAAGAATTTATAAATAAAGAAAATATTCGTAACAGTAATTCTGGGAATGGCGTCGAAATGTTTATTTTGTTTTCAGCACGAATTCGCGTTCTTTGGGTTATAGAAATTCAAGAACTCGATTATGATTAACGAAAGTTTCAGTTTTGTTAATTATAAATTGACGTTGTATTTTTATTTCGTATTTTTATTTCGACATCCCAATTTCATGATTCCTAACCTCTCATATCGTACTATAGAGTCTCACGAATTACACAATTATGACAGAGACTAAAATTTCAATCGTAATAAAGAAGGTCTATATTCGTAAAAATATATCGTAATTATATGTACATACTTAAACCCAGTGATAATATATACATACTTAAAATCAGTGAACATGTCAAGAAGTCTGCAAGCCATATACGAATGCTCCAATTATAGAAACCCCAATCACGTATCATTCATAAAATAAAAAATATAACACGGAAGACACAAAGGGTTCGACCTTGTATGCACAATAAGATTGAAAAAAAATTCTTTTCATATAAAGAATCGCGGCCTCGCGAGACACGTATACTTCTCGTTTTCCCGCCTCTGGTCTCCCGACGCGACGCAATGATACGCGTATGCACGCGCATGCGCGCATGCGAGCCCCGACATTATTACCGACGCGTCAAACTGTAAAACGGATCGGGAATTTTATTCTCGTGGCGGTGAGGGCCGCGTGAAAGACACGGTGTCACAAAGGTGGTTACAGTGGTTAGACGGGCGCGCGCACACGGGGCGAACGTAACCTAACCCCCGCTTCCGTGATATCTCGAGCGTGTGCGCGGTATTTCCATCTTTCGTCGTGCCGGTAACAGGGCGCACCGCTGCTCCTTTGATTAATGCTTTCCTGCGAGTCGAAGAAGGGGACTGCGCGGGGAGTGGGGAGCGCAGGGACGGGTGGGCGGGGAGGTGTGACGGCGGTGGCGAAGGGCGAAGGCAGAGGCGGCGGAGAACTACGACTAATCCTCTCAGGGGGCAAAGCGGAGAACCGAGAAGGAAAGAGGGACTGAATAGTAGTTCCAAGAGCCAAGCGTGGACACGCGAGAACTCATTTCCGGTTATACCCTTCTCTCTTCATCCCCGTTCGTGTCTCTCTGACACTAATACACGAACCATGGCGGAACGTTACCCACGAGGGGGAACACACTTAAGCTCTGCTCGTAGAATGTTGTGAATTGCATGCGACCATCCGTGACGTACTGTCTCGCGCCCGCGTGTGGGCGTGTTCCGCCTCTCTGTGAGGCTTTCCACGTATACACGTTCCTCTGTGTGCGCCAACGCGCATCGTGCGCCCTGACTTTAGCTCTTTCTCTCTCCCTCCACGTCTCTTTCGCTCCCTATCCCCGTCTCGCTTGCTCCGGCACTGTGTGTGCTCGTTAAATCTGAAATCTTGCGGAACACTCGGCGCGCTAAAGGCCAGGACGAACGAGTGGCCGTATCGATTGCGGGACTCCATTGTTAGCTAATTTCGAGGAACTGTTTCGATTAATGGGATCGACCGACTTAACGCGAAGACGCGAAGTTAAGTCCACGGTCTTCCAGTACCGACGGATCGATTTTCATAAAGGATGCGTGAAATCGGTTACACTCTACGCAACCGCCTATGTAATTAACTCGTTATCTAATTAACCAACAGACCGTGCACGAAATTTCAAATTTACGATCTTTCCAACGAATTTCGGTTAATCATTATTCATATTTCATTCATTCTTGATACAAAAAATAGTCCCACGTGATATCCATCCGTGACATTAATTGGTCGCCATAGTGGCGGAAATTTTTGCAATAATGGAGTATAGAATCTCAACTATAAGTAGCGAAATATTAACAGTACAAAGATAAACTTGCATTAGAATTACGAGATGAAAGTAATGTGTTAATTATTTACATTCGAAATAAAGTTAAATTAGGTTATTTTTTTGAGGTTAAATAAAATTCGAATTAATATTCCCCACGGTATGTACGTATAACATGTTCACTCACTTTGGTAATAATTGATAAAGTAAACGCGTATCGATGAGTGAGCGCGTTAGTCTTTTATGGTTGGAAAGAAAAGTTTGAACGAGCAAAGTTGCCGCGTTCAGTTCCTAGTTTGAGACCTTTGTCCGCGCGAGCGCCGTGATTTGAGCGGTGTCCTCAAGACAATGGAGAGTAATTCACATATCTCTTGCATTCATACCGCGTCACATGCCGCGAGCTTTAGTGTTCAAAATTAACGTACCCAGTTTCCTGCTCAGAATTCCACTTGTACAACCGTATGTCTGTACGCAGCGATGGTGGCAGCAGTGGTGGGGGGAATGAGGAGACGAAGGTGGCGGCCCCTGCGCGCATGCGACCCATCCGCGCAACTTTACCGCGCGAGCCAACAATTTTATTAACATCTTCCTTGAATACCTCTCATTCGAGCTACTTTCACCTCACCCCTAAGCTTGCGCGCGTAATTTGCATCTTCGGGCATGCTCGTGTGTTTCGCGTGACACGAGGTGCGGGGAGACGGGAAGTTTCAATTTTCGTATCAAGCTTTGTTTTGGATTTATTGCGAGCCATTTTAGTCTATTCGGATTTTGGTAAACTCGGTGCCACGAAAATAGAACGTTTTAACGGAAGTAACTACCGAGTGAAAAAGTTATTTCGGGATGTTTAGTTAAGTATAAAGGGTATTAACGTTTTGACAGTTTGGTCTTTGATGTGTATTCGTCTAATACAAAATGTCTCGTATAAAAAGTTTTATATCGCTAGCTCTATCGTTATATCTAAATTTGAAAGGAGATTAATTTCGATTAATGACTTCTTCGAAATCGATGTTTCGCGAGATTTTATATGAAGGACAGTTTCTTAAAATAAGTAATCGAATCTACTTCAGAGGATATTTTAGATCTAAAAATGGAGTAATGACGAATGTTTTGCTCAAATTCCCCTTGAAATACGCATCTGGCTTTTTGGAAGAGTTAGAGAGACAATTTGCTGTGGCACGTGAATTCCGGGAACAAATTACATTTGCCACTTCAGTCGATACGGCACCGAACACAATGCGAGGAACAAGTTCATAAAACTTACACACTTCACGTGCACAACGAGATTTTCAATGCGACACGGCTTGAGAATAATATGTAGATACAACATATCCTCATATTGTATCGCACGATACACTATTAACGATTTGCGAATGTCTGAAGTATTATGCTACTTATTACGCAGTTACAGTTGCAATGTTGAAAATACGATTATCGTGATATATATGTTTAAACGTAAAATTATATAATAATTTTCACTTCGATTTGGTGGATCGGAAGTTCAGAAAAATGAAAGAAAGTGGGGAAATGGAAAATTTCCGTATGAATAGGAAATATGATCAGAATACTAAAGTCAAAAGGTACATACACCATGATGAATATTTATCTATCGCTGTTAACATGCTGACGCCACTTCTATGTAACCTGTTCACGACGTCAGAATGAATTTCTTCTTTTAACACAACATATTATAATATGAGCATGTAACATGCACACAGTTAGAAATAAAACCGGTTGAGCATGCTCTATGATGTATTATTCTCCTTAAATTATTGTAATAATAGTGACACGGTCACGACTGTGATAAATATGGCCACGAACTGAACGTAGTTGTTACTGACTGTAGTACTGTTCGTCGCCGCTGGCCGCATGGCGCCACATGTTAGTCCCAAGCTAGTTACCGTCGATCGCCACGGCGCTGCTAGTGCGTCACGTGCAGGTTACCGATAACACAACACATGGGTTATTTTTAGTGAAAACAATCGTTATACCAGCTTAAATCTTTTTGTGATTGTCTTTACGTTACTATAACGTGATCGTCATTAACTTCTTCACTACGGATAATGCTGTTATCAGTCATTGTCACAGACAACTCGTAAATAATAATTCTGTATCACACACGTGAGTTGCATTTGAAATGAACTTCAATTTTAATTTTGACATTACGATTACTGTAGGTTACGTACATTTCGATATAATCTAATTCAATTTACTTCGTATAAGTTGAAGAATAGATTTGGAAGTGCAAACGTAAAAGTGACGAGATACAGAAAAGATACAGTAAAGAATGCAAAAGACTAGACGATGAAAAGGAAAAAGCAACGAGACGGTGCGGAGATTGATATTAATACTTGAACGTCCTTTGTCTGTCACAATATTCAACCGGTGCATTCTCAGCTTTACATAAACAAACGAAGTTAACGAAAATACTCAAAGTCGAGGAACAAAAGAAAGACTGTGTACGTGGGCTGACATTCATATACGTGTATGTGTAATGCGCTTTGAGAAGAAAAATATGTGAAATTAACAATTAAATTAATATTCTTTTAAATATAAACTGATATATAGAATTCATGATAAAATAAAGTGTCATTCTTACATTGACAGAAATGATGAAATGATGAAAAAAAATAAGGTATTTATATTCAATGATTATAACAAGTAATTATTAATTTTGTAATACCATATGGTATATAAATTCAATTCTTTTATTTAATATTACTTCATTGTACTATATTATTATACTATTATTATTACTACTAGCCTATTCATATGAATTATTGATATTTAATATCTAGATCACAGTGAGAAACTACGATGAATTAAACTTTCTTTCCTCATAAACAAACAAGACTTCAACACTATAATAAGTAAGTTCTGTTACAACTTTTTAATAAATCTTTAAAAGATCTATGTATACATGTTATATACATTCCTTTTTTGTTTATAGGAATCCACAGAAAATGCTGTTAATTTCTAATTTATCCTCATTTTAATTCATAAGTGAATAAATGACAAAAGGTACCAAACAAAACCTTACATCGCAGAGAATTTATTTACAATTTACAAACCTTTCCTGCAGGTTTTAATAATCTTATGGATATCAACACAATGATCAAACTTAGTTCATATTTTCTTCACTATCTCCTAGTGGACATTTATAATGACTACAGTTATATGTTCTCCTTTGTAAGTCTTCTAACATTTTAACTATCATATATATATTAATAACAACCAGAAGATCAATAACTTTATTGTTGAGTTATTTTTAAATGATTCTATACACAAAATACTACATCCTCTCAACAAAAACTCTTTTTTCCAGAACTCTATTCACACCTCGTCGACACTTTGAAATCATCGGTTACGGAATCTCGATTTTTGCGTTTTCGGCTCTCGATTACCTTTCCCCGATACAATCACGCCCGGCACAGGTTTGGTACACATGTGCCACAGAGTACGAGCGTCCAGGTCGACGTCGGTCGATCGCACTTGTTCGTTTCGCGACACACACGCCGATGCTCGTACACCTACGTCGGTAAATGGAGTTGATGACGGAGTCCGGTCAGTGCCTCAACTTCAAACAAACTTCCAGCCACCCTTGGGGTTCGAGGGATTGCCCGTGTAAACGACGCGTCGTTAGTTCCTCCCTCAGACAGGGAAAGACGTTCGGTACAGTAGGAAACCTGGTGTGAGTAAGAGGAAAGGAAGGATGATGGAAGTCGGGCAAAAGAGAGGGAGAAATCGCACGAGCGTGACTTAGGGTTCCTTCTCGGGACTTTCGAGCTTCAGCACGACAATTGAGCGGGACAGGTACGCGTATCCGGTTGTCCAGCTCGGAAGCAATTTCAACGTTCCGCTGTTAAACGCGTAAGAAAGCCGTGTCGCTTTCGTGGTGAGAATACTTTTACGAAAATTATACGGAGGACAGGTATACTGTGTAGGAAAACCGTGGGAGAATCCGATTCTTAAATAAAGTCTGGGAATTTAATATATTTCTAATTTTAATATGTATTTTTAACGCTATGCTTTCAATTTTGAGCACTGTGTTCTTAATCCAGTTATATAATATGTTTTGATACTATATCTCTAAGCTTGGTATCTTTCTTTGACACTATAGTTTTGATCTTGGTATATCTTTTGCTACTTATTTGATTTTAGAATATATTTTTGAAACTATATTTCTAATCCTAATTTTTTTTTCTTTCTTCTTTTTTAGCCATTTGACATATTCTAATCCTAGGATACACTATACTTCTAATCTAGGTAAGCATCTTCACACTACATTTTCAATTTTGATATATTTCTTCATAAATATAATATGAACGAATATAATATAAAATCAATTTTTTAGTCACAGTCCAAGCAAATTTCGTACAACGATTAAGAAAGGTAAGAACTACAATCCAGTATTTTATTACTCATACTATGTACAACTATTCCATTATCGGTGGAATGATATAACTGGAAGAGAAGTAATTTCTTGCGTACAAACAAGAGCGGAAGTACATACTAGATTTTCCATTTTTCCTTTTTTTTATAGGCGGTTTTATTTTCGAGGAAGACCTGCTTCATAGCCGAACGACCTCTGCATCACCATTTTCATTCCTACCTTAGCATCGACTCGGAAAACCACTGGACCTTGCACCTTTTGATTTCCACTCGTGAAATATACTCCGTAATATACACGACGTGTAGCATGCACCGTGGCAGAACGTAGAATTCGCATCACTGTTCGGAAAGTACACACGAGGAGCCATAAATACTCAATCTCTCCTTCATCAACGACCCACGTTAAGGTATACAACAGCCACCGCGACTATTATAGAACAATTACTGCATAATTGCGAAAAAGAAAAGGAAAAAAGAAGACGAACTCTTGGTAGGTTGAAATAAACCGTTCAACAAACGGCAGAGCCGTAGTTGTTTTTATTTCGCAATTACCCCGCTGTAGTTAACATCGTGTCGTTAAGTTCACTTTTACCGGAACCAACGCTGTCGTTTGTGTGGAGCGTTGTGGATTCCGTGTTGCTACCTTACACTGCAGATAAAATGTGCTACATTTAATTTTTATCGAGCCTGGCACGCGATGCAGAGCTAAGTGGCGGCGAGAAACACATGAATAATGAGAGGGCGTAAATGTTTCAAGCAACTCAAAAATTTCTATCCAAGGGAGAAAAAAAACTAGACTACGTGATGCAGAGGGTGGAATGTTTGCACGCGGATCGCAGTGGAAATGGGAACAATGTTGAAGAATTCGCTTTGTAAACATTTGGGGAGATAGAGAGGAAGAGAAGAAAAAGGGAGGAAGTGGGTTAAGGAAAATTTACAAGCGGGTTAAATTTAGTCGAGCGTGTAACGAGCTCCCGATTAATCCTTTCCACTCGATACAATTTTCTTCGTAAACAGTGCTGGTATCGGCAACTGGGACGCGTAATTCGAAAACTTTTCAAAGACACGACGATGTAGGTGTACACAGAGGTGTAAGATATTTCCACAGATGTGTACTCGCGTGCATGTTTCTACAGCGGGGATTTTTGTTGGTAAAATTCAATAGCAAAGAGTTGGAAACTTAAATTAATGTTCCTTCTTACATTTTAATTACCTTAATTTACCGGGATTGCTGATAAATATTCTTATCAAATTTTTCACATACGATAAAAACATTAACTTGCATGTAGAAAGTAACGTTTGAATCCTTACGTCTCACCAATCTTTCATCCTGCGCACTTTTCACACAAGTCACCCAATTTATTTTTCCAATTTTTACACGATATGTCCATTGAATAATTGTTCGTTTACAATGGTTTCAGATTTATGTGACCAAGCAAGGGGTCCAGAATTCCCATCATCTTCATCACTGTTTCTCAGAACATCGACTCGGTCCACGAAGCATCACTTACTCGGCAGGCACGCTAATTACGACGACCTTGCAACGAATAGACAGCCAAAAACGCGAATAGCCATTTACACTTTGACCAGAGGAAATTTAAAGAATCGCGGTAATCCGTGAAACGAGGCGACCGCGGTAAAGCGGCCTTTGATTTCCGCGGCGTTGAGTTGGCGCTTTCGGGACACTCGTGAAGCGGCGTCGCGATCACGCCAGCGCTTTTCCGGCGCCACGCGCCGCGGCGCGCGCCTCTTCGCAGGCGACGAGAAAACGACGCTGGGACCGGCGAAAAGGGCACGGAAGGGAATGAAACGCAACGCGGAGGGGTGGAGGGTGGAGATTACGCGAAAACGAGGTACACTCGCTCGAAGGAGTATTTTAATCGTCGGGAAGCGGAGGCAGGTCGAGGGAAACGCGCCGGAAGCAGCAATTCCTTCCCCTGTTCCACCCACTCTGGCTGCAGGGTGGGAACGGAGGAACCAGGCTGAGAAAAATAATCCAATTTAGCAAGAGCGAGAGAGAACGAGAGAGAGAGAGAGAGAGAGAGAGAGAAACGACAGGCTGCAGTTCGCCTGTTTTCACGGTTTTTAATTACGCGCCTCCTCGCGTCGCCGCCCTCTCGCGTGCGCACTTTGTCGTCGCGATCCTGACAAAGGAGCCTGTTTTCATGGATATTTCACGGAGCCACGACGAGTGGAGAAACTCGTGCGACTCCACCCGGCTCGTTGCAGCCCCTGTGACTCCGCGAATACCTGGCGCGGACCGTTTGCCCCGCGTTACCTTGCCCGCTTTCCCGTTTTACTACGGTGCAAAGGTAATCCAATTTTTAGGTCTCTCTCTCTCTCTCTCTCTCTCGCCGACCAGTTGTCTCTCTTTGTTCCTCGTTTCACGCGTATCCGCGAAGTGTAAGAGCAGCGTACCTTGCAGTGGGTTTCGTTGATTTGGATTTGCTTGTTTAGGTGTCAGGAAGGTTGGCAGAAGATAGCGTGAGGATGAGGTGACTCGGAGACTCGAAGGATACATCGTGAGAGTTTTCTGTTGCTCACAAGGTAATTCGTGGTATGGTAGACTGAAAAGAGAATTGTTTGTTCACAATATTTAATTCTTATTTCAGGGTCTTAGAGATTGGCTAGACACGAGAGACACTGATATCAAGGAAGAGGTTAACAGGAAAATCATGTGTGTCCTAGTTTTTGTGATTCTATTAACGAAGGTGAGTATCAAGTTATATTTGTATAATCTTCTGATTATGATATTGTGTACTGTGTGATGACTTTTGGTATTCTAGGTAGTGATGCTCCTCGGAGACAATGAAATAAGTGCTCTGCTCATGCAATCTCATTTCTATTCTGAGATTCCATGGACACAGTGAAGATGGTATACACTAGGGTGAGTGAAGAAAATGTCTTATCTTTATGGTTGGCAAAGAGTCTAGTGGGATTTAACCGATTATGTCTGTACTCCTTTTATTTATCACCCTTTGAGTAACGCTTAAGATTGCATATTGATTATTATACACTGGATGATGGACGTAGAGCGTGAAGGCAAGAGAGTACTTTACTTGCACCATTTAGTCCCTACCCTAACTCTTCACACCGGATATCGCACCCTGACAATTAGGCCAATTAGGAAGAGTCCCCTACTTGAAGTGCTTAAATCCTATTCTAAGTCTTCACACTGGACATGGTATCCTGATAATTAGTGCAACCAGGAAGAGTTCTCTATTTGAACTGTCTAATTACTATCCTAAGTCTATATACAGAGTATTCTGACAATTGAGTCAACTAGAAAAAGGCAGGTAGCCTATTCTTTATAACTTTATTAACGGAGGTTAATAACAAGGTAAGTTTTAAACGTATAGGAACTTTTGCTGATCGATCAGGAGAAACATGTGAAAATTTTGTCTTGTTTCAAGGGTTGTTATTTGGTCATGGTAGTCATGATCCATCCGTCGCTTTTTGGAGTTTTATCACCACTGGCTGGAATACAGGATTGATACGTACACGTGCTGGCGCGATACCGCAGCTCGAATTTTATTTACCAAGACCCCGAGTCGTTGAGGTAACCCATCGTGCATCGACTCAGCTGGATGTATATTCGGTGGGAACGTTTCTTCGGAACGATCGTAAAAACTACGCAACGATATCTTCTTCTGGGAACGCTCCGCGGTTTTATTTGACCCGTTGCCTCGCGAACGAAATTTCCTCACGAGTTCTTTCGTCTTTGTGAATTTTTCGCTCGTGAAAAGTGGCGAGGCGCTTTGAGAATTTGCCGATTCGTGAAAGTTTAAATTGCTCCACGAGTGGTCAAATTTATGTCGAGCAAGATAATCTAGAATTAGGGTTTACCCGAACCATTTACTATTTCGTGTCAAAATTGTGTATGCTGTAAAGATTGTTTGGATGAAAGAAACGTTTTTGGACACAGCATCACCAACATTTTTTGATCCTATCAACCAAACGTACGAGTACATTTTGGTAGGAAAAAGCTTTTTAGAACTGACAATCTCATTTTGGAAAGGAAAGAATTATAAATATGTGCAAATACGAATTTGTAGCTATCTCTGTAAGACTAGATTCACAATCAAATAAATGTTTAGCTAATTAATCCAATAGTACATATCATTTCTCATTTATAGACTGTGACTAGGAAAAATTAATATATGTAAAATTAAGAACCTACAAATTGGGAAGAGAAAGATTGTTTAAATCAGTGTTTCGCAACCTTATTTGTATTATAATTTGTGACTCCCCTCTCTTTGTTCTCTCTTTATATGATAGTGTACTTAATAAGGCATTGACAAGTTGAAAAATAATAAACATTTATTACAGTGTGACTACTAAAGCTTGATTATTAATGTAAATACACATCATGTAAAAAACTGACGACTAGAAATGATTGCCACGAATCACCAGTTGGGAACCAGTGCTTTAAACAACGACCAATATTTATGATAAAAAGAAAACTTAATAAAAGAACAAAACAAAAATATGGTCACGGTAATAGGGAGTCAACGTCATAAAGAATATTCAGAAATAAGTGCAACATAAGAATCTACAGAATCTTCATATTCCAAGTCACAAAAAAGTGTGCTATCTCTTAAGAACGAGGCCCCCAGACCCGAATTGCCCCGTAAATTGAATCTAAATTCGGTATTCAGTAAGAGACAGTTTGCAGTAAACGACGGTATCACCTGACAAAGCCAAAATCCCCTCTTAAACTTCCACCGTGAAAAACTGGGCAAAATCGACTGGATCCCCCGAGGGAACCGGTGGAAATTACCGGCAACGTGCTCGCCAGCGACGCGAGCGAAGGGGTAGCGGCGTGTACACGTAGCCCCGCGCGCGCGCTATCCTTGCGGGGTGCGCGGATTCTTAAATGGCGCGTAACAGGTGGATCGAAGGGTGCGCGCGGTCGCTTAAAAACAAAAGCGGCCGGTTCTAGCCGGCACGTTTAACAGCGAGGTAGGATTAAACTCACGTGTCCGAGCTTCTCCTCCTTCCGCCTCTTGGGATCGCTCTCGAGGTCGGGGGTGCGGCTGCGGAATTTCTCCGACGGCGACACGGATCGTCTGAGCCTCTCGTCGGTGAGGGCGATCGGTTTACGGTCCTCGGGCGTCTCCGCGGCCGCTCGGTGCTGCTGCAGGTCCGACGGTTTCAGCAGCGCTTGCGCCTGTGCCTGGACCGCAGCCGCGGCCGCGGGATGCGGCGGCGGCGCTAGATGAGGCGGCACCCCCGCGGCTGCGGCCGCCGCGGCCGCACCTGCGAAGCCCAATAGCCCCGCCGGCGGAAGACCGCCGACGACCGCACCGTGTGGCAGCTGCTGCGCGTGAATCTGTTGCTGGAACAACCGACAATGGACACGCTTACGCTTTTCCTACTCTCGTTCACGTGCCTCTCTTTTTTCCGGGTTTTCCCCTTTTTTGGGGCAACGGCTCGATGACGGTTGGGCGGATGAAATTAACCTTTCGGGTTGGGTGATCCGATTAACCCTTCCAATGGTGTGTACTCTTATCGCAGGTGTGTATATTCCTTTCCTTTTTGCCGCATTAACCCGTTGACCGTGCTGGTCTTTAGACAGATACCCGCGGCTCGAGAAATTTCCGTAATTTTTAAGGGGATTTGCTGTAATCCGGTTTGGAAAAATCGATTTTTTTTTTTTTACATTTTCTCCAAGCGTGTGCTTTCGAGAATGTCCGGGTGAAAGGTTTTATTCGAATTCGTGAAATTAACGGAGTTATGAATGTTTAAAGCGAGGCGTACATGGGTTGGGCAATGGGTAGCGAAAACATCAAACGCGTTTTTCTCGAAAACTTGCTTTTTGAACTGACTGACGGGATATCTCGCGTTCTAGTTGATCGATTGATTTGAAATTTCGTGGAGATCTTCACTAGATGTACCTTTATCGCGTAAACCACGGATTTCCAAATCTGATGCTTTTTTGTATTTTTGTTTATGACCCAAAGGACGAAAACACGAGGAAAATGGATATTTAAACTTCAAAAGGCTGCCAGTTTTTTAAACTTCGCAATTTCGCTATTTTGGGTGGTTCATGCTACAGCTGTACTTGTACTAATCAAGATGCTTTTTGCTTTTTTAATTTCTGATAACCAGATGGTCCGAAATCACGTCAGCCATTCGAGCCCGTTTTTAAAAACACGATTTACCTGAAGCTGCATAATTTTCACAATTTTCATTAATTTCGTTAAAAAAAAAATTACAAATATTTTCTAAATATAAATGAATCCGACTGCGAAAACTGCATGTCAATATGTATCATGGTTTCCTTACAAAAAATCGCGGAAAGTCGAGTTTTATGGACCGGATTACAACGATACTTTTCTATTTCGTTATGCGAATTTTGAGTTACTATGTAGGGTCAAGGATGTAATTTTGAAAAAATTTCGCAATTCTTGGGAAAGTAAGGATTTTTGAATTAGAGTAACGAACGAAGTGGAACGTGGAAGAAGCTACGTATCAATTTCTTCCGTATGCTCTATTTGTAAGAATATACGGTTAGAATTTACTTTTAATATTACTCGCAGTGTTTGGGAAAAAAAGGTGGATAAAGTTGGCATATTTAACATCGATAAAGTAAACCTGGCCGACTGTTTTTAAAAGCGAAATTAAAAACTAATAAACGGAAATTAATTTCAGTCAGATTGAGTTTAACTCTTGCTAATATAAATGCGGTGTAATATATTTTTTATATGAGCATAAGGGTGATTTAAAATTTGAAACCTGATAAATTAGCGAATTTTTGCATCTAGGATACTGGCAATTTCGGTAAGGAATTAACTCGTATTTTCCAAGTTCTTTTAAATACGAGAGTACTGCATTTCGAATATTAATTATTTATCGTTCCCAAGGGCTGGAATCTCCGTAGGACACACATTGATCGTGTTTACGTATACACCACTGGAAGGGTAATTTTTGCAAGGGTAGAACGTAATTTTGTAGGTAATAATGCACGCTTATCCCTTGCAAGCTTGAAGCTAAACTGTGATAATGGTTTCTGATGGCTGATTTTCGTGCAAAATCGTCCTTAAGTTTTAAGGGCAGGTAAGGACTGCTTTACAACGGCAAAGCATGCATTATTGTAACAAATTGGGGCCAAGTTTTACACGCTCGTATTTCTCTACTTATCGTTATAACGAAGTAAATACGGTCTTTATTCCTTGAACGGTTGGAAAATATAATTAAGAAACGTGTATTGAAAATTTCTTTGTTTATGCCGTGGTAATTGCTTTGGAAATCTAGATGCTATCGAACCGTGGTTGCCTCTTTCAATGCATCGGATGAAACTGCCAACTGTACTCCGGCTAATTATTTCGGAAATGTTTATCAATGGGAGTAAAGTATGCGACGAATTCAACACCGTTCGTGAATTCAACACCGGGCAATTTCAATAGTGTTAAGCTGCCAGATGTAAGCCGCGTCCAATAACATTTGTATACCAGCATTTGACCATTGAAACTAGCCTCGTCAGGATTAGATGAGACACTCGTGTTGGAGCGTGTATTTGTATTAGACTACAAATAGGAACATATCAGAATGGACACCTTAGTATCAATGTTTCGCTCGATCCTGATGGAGCAAGATTTGTATTGTCTAAACACGTACACACCAATGTTATTACGTTCTGCATCCATTGAATGATCGACGCCGTATGAATATTAATTTTGATTGGAAAATTCGAAGATTGATCGTTCTGGTAAATTTTGATACAAATAATATATTTAAAGATACTACCGAGTAAATATTAGGTGCAAGGAAGAATTCCGTGATTTACTTCAACGATATATAACTAAAGTACTGAGATATCTCAGCACCCTTTGACGTGTTTATATTCTCGACGTTTAATTTATGAAATATCGTCCCGTTTATCACTTTGTTCGCGATATGATCCAGAGAGAGAGAGTCGCAAAGACAATGACAGCCGATAAAATATACTGAAGTACTACTAAACTCGTTAAAATAATTCTTCTTTTCTACTTCTAGATTCAATATCAAGATATATAGTGTAACATAAAAGCAAGAATTTAAATTTAGAAACAATACACGTGCATCTAAAAATTTATAAAGAACAGAAGCTACCGGTTCGATACACTCAAAAGGTAAAGGTGAAAATTCCTGAAAAATAAAGGTACTTTTTAAAAGCACAGAATTCTTCTCTACACCTAAAAAGCTTGCAGCTTGCCCCGAAATGACTCCAGGATATCTTCGTACCGTTTGAATTAATATACATAAAGCGACGACCCAATTACGAAATAAGAAACACGGATCAGCGTGAAATAAATGTTTTAATGATTGTGCATTCACGCTTAGCTCAAGTGGTCGCGACCCTCTTCAAACGAGTTAACCTAATTTCGGCTTGCCACGGCATAAATTAAGAAGTTCGGATTTAGACTCTGTGGAATACGGAAATTTCCTTTAAATCATTCCTTCCCTTTCCTATCTTCAGGCTGTCCATTTTCTTTTAACGCCTTTTAAAAATAATCCATCCTAATGTCCAACCAGGGGTGTAGGTAAGTGTCTAAGAAAAAGGATGAACTCACCAATAGCTGCTGTAGACCCTGTTGTTGCTGTTGCTGCAAAAGGAAACAGTCAAGAATTAGTCGACGACGATTCGTTCGTAAGTACTGCATTTCGAATATTAATTATTTATCGTTCCCAAGGGCTGGAATCTCCGTAGGACACACATTGATCGTGTTTACGTATACACCACTGGAAGGGTAATTTTTGCAAGGGTAGAACGTAATTTTGTAGGTAATAATGCACGCTTATCCCTTGCAAGCTTGAAGCTAAACTGTGATAATGGTTTCTGATGGCTGATTTTCGTGCAAAATCGTCCTTAAGTTTTAAGGGCAGGTAAGGACTGCTTTACAACGGCAAAGCATGCATTATTGTAACAAATTGGGGCCAAGTTTTACACGCTCGTATTTCTCTACTTATCGTTATAACGAAGTAAATACGGTCTTTATTCCTTGAACGGTTGGAAAATATAATTAAGAAACGTGTATTGAAAATTTCTTTGTTTATGCCGTGGTAATTGCTTTGGAAATCTAGATGCTATCGAACCGTGGTTGCCTCTTTCAATGCATCGGATGAAACTGCCAACTGTACTCCGGCTAATTATTTCGGAAATGTTTATCAATGGGAGTAAAGTATGCGACGAATTCAACACCGTTCGTGAATTCAACACCGGGCAATTTCAATAGTGTTAAGCTGCCAGATGTAAGCCGCGTCCAATAACATTTGTATACCAGCATTTGACCATTGAAACTAGCCTCGTCAGGATTAGATGAGACACTCGTGTTGGAGCGTGTATTTGTATTAGACTACAAATAGGAACATATCAGAATGGACACCTTAGTATCAATGTTTCGCTCGATCCTGATGGAGCAAGATTTGTATTGTCTAAACACGTACACACCAATGTTATTACGTTCTGCATCCATTGAATGATCGACGCCGTATGAATATTAATTTTGATTGGAAAATTCGAAGATTGATCGTTCTGGTAAATTTTGATACAAATAATATATTTAAAGATACTACCGAGTAAATATTAGGTGCAAGGAAGAATTCCGTGATTTACTTCAACGATATATAACTAAAGTACTGAGATATCTCAGCACCCTTTGACGTGTTTATATTCTCGACGTTTAATTTATGAAATATCGTCCCGTTTATCACTTTGTTCGCGATATGATCCAGAGAGAGAGAGTCGCAAAGACAATGACAGCCGATAAAATATACTGAAGTACTACTAAACTCGTTAAAATAATTCTTCTTTTCTACTTCTAGATTCAATATCAAGATATATAGTGTAACATAAAAGCAAGAATTTAAATTTAGAAACAATACACGTGCATCTAAAAATTTATAAAGAACAGAAGCTACCGGTTCGATACACTCAAAAGGTAAAGGTGAAAATTCCTGAAAAATAAAGGTACTTTTTAAAAGCACAGAATTCTTCTCTACACCTAAAAAGCTTGCAGCTTGCCCCGAAATGACTCCAGGATATCTTCGTACCGTTTGAATTAATATACATAAAGCGACGACCCAATTACGAAATAAGAAACACGGATCAGCGTGAAATAAATGTTTTAATGATTGTGCATTCACGCTTAGCTCAAGTGGTCGCGACCCTCTTCAAACGAGTTAACCTAATTTCGGCTTGCCACGGCATAAATTAAGAAGTTCGGATTTAGACTCTGTGGAATACGGAAATTTCCTTTAAATCATTCCTTCCCTTTCCTATCTTCAGGCTGTCCATTTTCTTTTAACGCCTTTTAAAAATAATCCATCCTAATGTCCAACCAGGGGTGTAGGTAAGTGTCTAAGAAAAAGGATGAACTCACCAATAGCTGCTGTAGACCCTGTTGTTGCTGTTGCTGCAAAAGGAAACAGTCAAGAATTAGTCGACGACGATTCGTTCGTGAATTACATTCGAGGAATTAAATTGGTACGCAAGCAGCCCGAGTGCAACACACTGTGCCAAGATCAATGTCCAACTGCTTGCCAAAAGTAAGAAGTTAATAGAATCAATTGTAAAGAAGCTCACCCCAATAATAGCGTTCAGCTCGGACATCGTGACTTGCTTCGCTCTCTCTACGGCATTGGCCACCTGCTGCTGATGCTGCAAGCCATGCTATCATTATCGCGTCGTTGTCACTCTCGATCGTGAGATTGTACGGCACACGTGCCAAACAGAAAGTCAAAGACTCACCTCTTGTGCCAGGAACGGTAGTAGCTGCACGATTATCGCGTTCAACCTCTTAGCTATCTCGGTCTGAAAATGCAACAGAAACGCATCATCAGTGAATATACCGAAGGATTCGCGACGTGTACCGATTTCGGCACTTTCCAACTTTCCTTTCGCGCGGAACATGTTTAAAGATCTGTTGGAGAGTGTCCAAAACGCCAAGTGACACTGGCAATCGATATCGCGACGTTCTGATTAAACCTCGATTGGTACATTTTATCTTTTTCAATTGTGTCACTTGGTTATATTGTACCTTAAAACATACACAGTAATTAGTTAAGCGAAAGTAGTTAAAATCATTCTTTCGTTTGTATCTACAATTGATAATGCCAATGATATTAAATCTAATACCTTTTTTCCTGGTATTCATAATGTTAAATATGAATATCGTATTTGCATTTAGTTGCATACAATTTTATCTTTCAAGAATATCATAAAATTCGTCAGTGCGTATTGCACATGGTTTCCTAAAATTGTTCTTCTAATTTTAAATACTATTTCCTCGTTGATCTGCCAATCTTGATAGTCGCGATATTTATGATGATTACTATACTATTTGTGTATATTGGCTATAACCTCTTCGTTCTTCTTCTTTAATTCAAAGTAACCTTAACAAAAGTTTAATTCGCAAAGCGAGGATGTATTTTAAATCAAAATAACCCAATAAACCTATTTAAAATCAAATTGATGCTTCACGTGACACTGTACCATAATCTGCATTTAAAGCGGATGATCCCTTACTTTTGACCGGCAATGTATATTTAACCCTTTGAGCGTTTAGTGCGTATATATGTATATACATCGAACAGGCGAGCTAAAATGTGCCAGAGTGTTTAGTCTGGCTATCCGCTACGGTTAAAGTAAACGAGTGACTTCGTAAGAAGAGATTCAAATAGAAAGATAGTGTCTAACGTGACAAATGTATTCATAAAAATATCAAAGACACGAAAACGGAATCTTCCTGTTTCGTTACTTACTTCACACAAGGCCAATATCCTTAAATAAATTTTTGCTAATAATTTTTCCTATCGCAGTGCGACGAAGAATCGTACCAAGATTTATATCTTATATCTCGTATTATCTACAATATTTATAGAAGAAAATTGTACCATTAATAAATATTCCATTAATCATAAATAATCAGAAACATAAAAAAAGACCGATTCAAAATGAATGAAAATAAAAATATACATACGAAACGTATTTTTAGGTTACTTTTAACAAGTATAACCTATCTACGACGTATATTTTTTCGTCGCCATTGCTCACTTTATTGAGCTTCGTAAGGGATAGTCGATTCCCTTTGGTTACTTGATCGCGAAGCATCGTGAAACGGTATACCCGAATTAATAAACAAACCGAGACAGACAAGCAGTATCGATTTTTAATAACCATTTAAATCGCTGAAATTATAACGTCCGTGTGTCAACCGGGTGACAACAAACGCGAAAATGTCCAAACACCGTCACAGCCTATTAGCAGTAAACGCTATGCGATGGTGTCGTTCCCAATGGTTCGTGAAATGCAAGCAAAAAAACACGGGGGAAAAACGAAAAAAGAGTTTAATATCGCGATACACCGAATCTCAATGCGCGAGTACCCCGATAACTCGACGAATTAATTGAAAAATCGAAGAGAGCACAGCATGCGCGGCGACGAGTCGCGAAAACAGCGTGCAAACGTCATGAAATTCGGGTGAGGTTAACGTTGCGGCGATCGGCGCGACACGTGACGAGCGTTCGACGGACACGTGAACCCGCGTTCGAGACCCGCGCACTCTTTCGACGGCGAACAGAGTCACTCGTTAATGCGCGTCGATCAAATCGATTCGCGATTACACCGACGGCCACGTGACGCGTTCACAATGACTACAAAAGAAAGGAACGAACACGAACGGGGAGGAGAACGGGAAACGTCATAAAATTCGTTTCGATATTGAAACGCATCATAATCATCCCGATGCTGAAATATTGAACGCGTGCCGTCGAATTTACCGCGTAATTCCGCTGATTTTACCGATCTGCGAATACGTTTGTATTACGCTTTAAACGCCCCCTTGTGTCTTTTTAAATATTCCAGCGGAAATAATGTTTTTGCCGGGAGCATGTAGATGCATATAGGTTATACATGTTACGAAGCATTACAGGTTAGATCTACTTCGATAAAGGACTTCGCACTGTTGAATAAAGGTTGAAGACACTTTAGTTAAGTTATTTATTTTCTGAAATATTATTATATGTGTATTTTTGATATTTTTTGGTATTTATTGCAGAATACGTTAAAATTACGTGTGCTTTTAGGTTGCAAAACTAATGTGGTATCTTCGAACGTTTTAATAAGATATCATTCAAGGTAGATTCTTGGCAACTGGTGAGAAGCTATATGTACGTATATGGTAATGTGAGATAGTAACGTGGTATGAATGTTTTGAGTACCTGAGTGCTTCGAGTGTTAGAAATACGGAGAAGGACCGAGTACTTGAAATTAAAGCGCAGAAGAAGGGTATATGTCCACTTGCTCCCATAACCTCAAGTTTTCTCGAACAGACACTATCAGGGGCGAAGGAAGGTTAATCGAAAACTTGTGCCTAACTTCATAGCACTGAAATTGAACTCGATATGAAGGATCATTGTTCGACTAATCGTAAGTCTGAAAAACTATCGAAGTCAGTATATAATGACATAATAAAATAAATATTGCTATACAAAATGTACATTAAAATACAAAATTTTGATTTCTATTTTATTTAATTTACATTATGTTAATTTAGGTATGTGAATGAGGCATAACAGCGAGAAAGAATACTCGACTATCCAATCAGGAGATAAATTTACTTCGTAAGTATAACTATAAGTAAAATCGAATTATCTATATCTACTGCGAGTAGAGGGTAAATATACTTCGATCGTCGAAATGTATTAAACTATAAGAGAAATGAAAATTTCCTTATTTTTGTTTCAGGCAGTCCAGCATAAAGTACGAACACTTACAGAACCGCAAACAGTTGACATACCTATATCGAATCACGACTGACAAATAACATCAGGCATACGCGTCTATTACACGATTTCGACAGATTAGTTTCAATAATTCAACGAATGTGATCAAATATGTACAGTAATCAACATTACGGAGATCGACACACAATCGGAGCATCTATTGCAAAGCGTCAATATAACAGCCTAATTGCATCGAAGCTTACTAACAACATTACCCGCGCACAAATTAATACTCTATTTGCACAATGATGCTTCATCTGCGATACATTATCCGTCTTTTATATTGCGTTCCTTGATCATCGCCATGTATCGTGTTTTAACGTTTCAATTGGTTGAAAACAGCGACGATATCTGTGTTTCAATCGAGGACGAACGCACGATACCTATTTGCCACTTGTCTTTATGAACTTCTTGTGTTTGATTTGGATTTTGCAAACGGTACCATTACTTGAAATCTAGAAGATTGCAATTTTATGTGCCACTTACATCTGACGATTTTAAATTTAATAATTAGATATAGGTCATAATCACTTGGCGCTTTTAAGTTATTCGAAACCCGCGATGAAAGCATGTAAAGCATGTGCATCCTACATTCCGTGTAATGCTTCGATGTTGTTAAGAAGTTGACATTAGACTGAAAATTTAATAGGTCGAGAAGGTGCACTGTACGACAATACAATGCTAAAGAAAGAGAGTGTAATAACTGAAACTGATATTATTCTGGACATCATATTCTTATTTCCATCACTTTGATGTTAGCTCAAGAGATATTCCAACTTTGTGAGATGGTCTTACGATAAAACTCTGGTTTAGACTGACTTAAATAATCGTGATACCTTCTTGAGAAGTCTCCGATGCATAACTTATGCCTGAATACTTCTTATCTTTAAATAGAACATGAGACATAACTCTCATCGATTTCTTCACGCTTATACTCTTACAAGATGATCTTCTCACCTAAAATTTGTACAATTCACTGGAGTGACCGATGCTAAATAATTCCTCACGCGTACTATCTATATTTCTAATTCTCGAATTCCAATTTGCAGCACGATCGTGTTCAAGAACGACTTCCCGAAGAGGAAGAACCCTCCACAGACCTGGACCACCTTTATCTCGAATTCCAAGGACCACGTCGATCCCTGTGATCTTCGGTTTACACGCGTGCTGGTAATATTCGTGGTTTTTCTGCATCGCGACAGCAGCCGACGTCGCAGGGACGCGACATGCATCTAAAGCTTCGATCCGAAAAAAATGTCATTATTCCCACGGGGGACAGAAAGATGGAAAACTGCCGCGTCCACGTCAGTTCGATTTCGGCCTGGTCCCAGTCGGGAGGTGGCGGAGAAGAAGGGTGTGCAGCGGAAAAAAAGGCTTGAGCGAAAAAACCGACAAAGAGAGGTCGACGGAGAGAGACGGAGAGACACGGAGAGAGGACAACAGAGAGACAGGAAAACGCGTGCGGAACGGAGATGGTACGAGGACGACGGAGAGAGAGAGAGAGAGAGGGAGGGAGAG
>NW_016910121.1:41728-63195 GCF_001483705.2 Eufriesea mexicana
AAAGAGACAGGCAGATAGATATGGTAGAACGACGACGAACGGGAGACGAGGAGAATTTACGCGGCGGAGCGACGCGGCGCAAGTGTTGTCCGGTACGAAAAAATGGTTATTCCTTCTCGAATGTGCCCGATGCACATGCACATTTTCCCGCAGAACGGATGGTCCGAGGGTGGAGGCGGAGGAGGTGGAAGAGGAGGCGTAGGGGTGAGATAGAAGAGAAGGGGAAGAACGAAGAGGGTCGACGTGGATATAGAAGAGGGTGGCGGGGTGAAAAAGGGTAGATGGAGGTGGCCGAACGGCAGGAGGAAGAGGAAGAGGAAGAGGAGGTAGAGTAGGAGGAGGAGGTAACATTGAGATTAGCAACGGGTAAAAAATCGATGTCATCGCCCCCAGCCCACCGCACCCTCGTTTCGCTCGCTCAACTCAACCCTCTGCTACCCCCGCAGGGCCAAATAAAAGAACTCGAATACACGACCCCTGGAACGCGTGCGTGTACGTGTAAGCGTGCACACGCGTGCATCCCGGCGTGCGTGTGCGACCGGGTAGCGTGTGTACGCGCGCGCATCACGGAATATGTGTATATGGACGGGCGAGTGCTGGAAAAGCGACCCCCGACTACCGAAAGGGAGAGAGAACGTGAGAACGGGGAAGGGAGCAAGTGGAGAGAAAAAGAGGAAGAGAGAGAGAGAGACAGGAAAAGAGAGAGGAGGAGAGCGAACGCACGCGGATAGATAGACGTATATATACATGGAGGCAGGAAGAACTGGAAAGGCAGGGTGAGTTATATGCAATTGGTCAGCCTGCACATTTTTTATCGGGCGCCGGGCGCACCCGCGATGGGAAATGGTAGTTACTCTTGTATCGACGAACGCCGAGGGCGATACGAATATTCTTCTCCGAGGGGCGATCTTCCGTTTTCGAACAGGGGAGGTTCCAAGATCGGTAACCCTACTTAACCGCTGGCAACACCATAAAGGCCTCTTCAAGACCATAGATGGTGGAGGATCGTCGTTTGTGGGTCAAACAGAATAATTTCAACATTGCAATTGTCAAGCTAACCAATCTATTTGATCTTAACTTTCTTACTAATCTATAGTGCGTTCGAGAAAAGAGGGCACAGCGTGTTTATATCCTCGCGATTGACTGACTCCACTGATACTTCCATGATCACGAACAGTGACTATTATTGGCCAAAGACAGTGACCGACGATCTTCGTCACCGTTTTCGACTAATAGCGATCACTGTCTATGACCGAGCAAGTGTTAGAGGAGTTAATCAGCCACGAGGATATAAACACGCTGTGCTTTCTTTCCTCGAACGCATAGTAGATACCTCTGACAAGATACAGATTCACTGTTATTGGAATAGAAAGGTAATTATGTACATATACGTATACGTATACACTTATATCATTGCCCTAACAGACTCCGGCAGAAGTGTTTTAGATGCCCGCAGAAGTGTCCAGACCTCGGTGCCCACTTTAGCGTCCGCTGCTCGTCCCTATCAATTCTTAGAACTGGTTTCATGAAGTACCATCTGCGCTAATTTCTCGACGGTGTTTGTACACGAGTTATGCTCACGTGGGATACCAGTATTATTCTCATACTAGTTCATTCCCTTCAGATCTTCAAAAGTCATCTGCCCAGGTAAACGTCCATATAACTGTACTTATTCGCCATTAGTGCCTACTGCCGTGCCACTTTAGTTAGTATTATCTACAAGTACTATATTTAGATATTCATTACAGGTCGGTATCACCATAACATCGCACGGTGAGATAATTACACCTTAATCTCGAAGATCGAATGTACCCGGAACTTCTAACGAAGAATCTCTGATGAACCTACTAATAAACGATTGGATACACGTAACTTGGTGTCGAAGATGGGGCTAGATGTTTCGCGTAGCCATAGAAAGTCCGCGGGCGTGACGGATTCGCGGCATATTGCCATAGATCGTGGCTTAATTGAGCAGGACACAACAAGCACGCAGCCGGTCCCGAGGACGAGCCTTTCAATTAAGCGATAAGCGTTATCGGATAGGTGTGCTGTGAACCTATCCGACGAGTTGCCGTTGGATGAACGAAGCAAGAGCATTGCGTGCCAGCCCCGTCGCTTGTGCATTCTTTTTCAACCCTCTGCCGCCCTTACCCCCTCGTCTCTTCTAAATCTCAACCCCCTGCCCCTTAACGCGAGCCAGTTTATCCTAGTCCGTGCTTCCTTTCATATTTTCCTTTTTCACAGTCGGCTGCGCTTTTTACAATCCTCCTTTTTTTTCATTCTTTCTCTATCTTCCCTTTTTTTCTCTTTTTCTTTCTCTTCCTTTTTTCACTCTGTTTTCTCCCTCTCTCTCTCTCTCTTTTTAAGCGCCGCGCCATTCGGAAAATCTCATTTCCGATGGAAATCGTGATAGCGTGAAGCAGCGTGCCGCTCGTTCCGGAAGCACCCTTGACAATCAAAACAATCGACGAAACTGCGAGAACAGAGAAAGAGGGTACACGATTAATCAGAGCTAAGAATGCCTGTTTCGATAGTACTGTCGTGTTTCCAACCGGTGGAGTGGCGTTCTCCGAGGCGCGACTCCGGCAACTTTTAACTTTATCGAACCCCACTTGCGTACTCGCGTCGCGCTAATAAAAGTTTCTTTTTTTACCTTCGCTATAGACGTGAATTCGCAACCCTCGGATCTCGCGCAGGGGATTTTTCAGCCGGCTGTTTTATCGCTCGACCATCGAGGATGCAGCCGAGCAGGCTGATGCCCTAACGTCGGATCGCTGACATTATCGTTCCTTCGCACACGCTTTATTTCAGATATGTGCTCGAGGGTCGAAGGAAATTAAGAAGCAAAGAATTGTCTAGACGTGACACCAAGAAAAGAAACTTGGCAACTGCGATGTCCTTAATTTCTGACCGACTTTCGTAGAATTTGAAAAGTTTCTTTTCTTCATTTTTAAGATGCGAATCTCTGATATGTAATGCGTAGCTAAATACAGTACTCACTATAGTACGCGTTATTAATATAGGTATTATCTCAAAGAGAATTGAAATTAATTTTGTCAAAAACAGCTGTGTGTTCCCAAAATCTGCGAGAAATTAGTCACTTTGAAAGGACCCATCGTTCCACTGTCAACATTTTGCGCGGAAAGACAAAGGCGATGATTTAGATTAATTGAAACGTGTACCTCTTCGAATATAAAATGTAAAATATAGAGTACGATTTTATCTGAAGCTTTGCTTATTCTGGATTCGTCCCAACTCATGCTAAAAATTCATATTTCGCGAGTAATTAAGATTGACACCTAGTATCGGAGGAGATACCTCGGGAACTGGCGAGGAACTAAAATTTGCACTGGGATAATCGTTCATTCATGGTAGCTTGATGCGAGGGACATAAACTTATGTTCAGAAATGTTGGCACATTTTCAGCGATTCATAAATCAACAGCATGAACGTGCTACCCACAACTCTTGTACAACATTAAATTACATCAAATCACATCATAGTATGTGCAACTTCCTGTTGACATATAGCAAGATATATTAAATCGATTTATTCCGTTGAAATATACTTTCCACGATAGGATTTATAATTCGTCGGAATAATATTTCAAAGCCGATTATTAATACCACAACTGTCGGACCAGCCAAACCTCCACCGGATCTTACCTAACTGAACACGAAAATCAAGCATCCTCGACTAACAAAAGTAACACAATCTATAGTGAACATTAAACAGTAATACACAACAGTCCATTTAACATAACTCTTCCTTTATCCACGATTCAATTTCAATTTTTCAAGGGTTTACTAACTGTTTGTCACCTGTAGCTCCAAAACGTACAACGTCTCTCAGACGTGGTGTTTAGGTTTGACCCGATCGCCGTATCTCGTCTGAGAGACGTGATGTTTAGGTTTGACCCGACTACCGTATCACGTTTCTCATACGAGCTGTTTACGTTTGGCCCGATTGCTTGAGACGTGTCTCCCACGACATCGTAAGCTAAAGGGTTAATCGTCGATACTTGGGTCCAAGAAGTCGGGTCCAGGAAGTCTTCATTACCTACATTCGATAGCTCCTCTTGTTGGACCAATTGTAGAAACCTAAGTTTCAACTGTCCGAAATCATCCCTTCCTATCCAATAAATCAAACCAACGTAAACCATCCCTCCTGAGTACCTGTCCGAAGCAAAATTCGCTTGAATTCGATACGATCTGAATGGAGCCAGGTATACCCGTATCAACGCGAGCGTATTCGGGGACAGCAGCGTGTATAGGCCTTGTCGTGCGATTATTCGAAGAGCGTGGGAGGGGCCAGGCGAAAGGAGAGAAAGACTGGCATAAGAACTGGGACATTGCCAACAAATTCGAGTTAGTCGAGTAGCGAGTGGTAAAGTGGTGGTTGCGGGCTCGAACGGGCCGAGTGGGAGGCAAATGTCGACTTGGGGCGGCGGTAAGAGGTGTGGAAGGGGCCTGGGGACATGGAAGAGGGTGGAGAACAGAAGGGAAAGAGCGGAGGCAGAGACAGAGGACTAATGGGGGTTGGGAGAGAACGAGGAGGATGAAATCAGAGAGACTCGCCAACGGTGCCGGCTAAAAAGGGTAAAAACGAAGGGAGAAAGTTGCCGGAGAAGCAGAGAGAGAAGGAGAGAGGAAGAGGGAGAGGTCTAACCTCGTAGAGGAAGATTGTTTTCATTCGGTGCTCAAATTGAAAAGGAGCGAGGACCGAAGACCGCGATTCGAAAGCCGGCTAAGTGCCGGAGACAACCAAACGGAAGGTGATTTATTTTCTTCTTCTCTCTCCCTCTTTCTATTTTCTTCTCTCCCCCCCCCCCCACCCCCACCGAAACGAGGAAACACAGGGACCGAGGACAACTTCAGATTCGTACAAGTGGCAACGTAATCAATTTTTCTGAACGCGCCTTAATCCGCGTATAGGGGTGAAGGTATTTAACAAACGAATATCGAAATTGTCAATTTTTTACATGTATCCTGACCCACCCTTCTTGTACTTCATTTTTTCTTATACCAAAATGAGGAAACGAGGAGACAAGATTCTTAATTTGAAAATGGGGTTTGATTTGCAAATAGATTATTATTATATATATCATTATATATACTATGTACAATACACGATAAGATGTACGATATACGTATCTACGTTCGTGCTAGGGAATTTTTGTAGTTACAGTACCTTTGAATCCCCTAGCCAGATGATCACTCTGTATACGCGACGCCTAGTTCCCCTATTTTCCCCTAGATATAAATATCTTTCTGAACAATTATAACATTTTCAACGGATAATTACAAAGCGACAGATCTGGAGAGTATAAGTAATTTTGACTGATTTGATATAATAGTTACGAAAGCCGACGATGATGAGAGAAACAAGCGCGTAGGTGGCGTTCATTCGCGATCACAAGTAACCATCTAGTCACTAATTAGAGTAGTCCAAGTCCGTATTAACCTCCGACCAACGAAATTCTGAATCAGTCTCGATACCTCATAAAAACGAACCCGTATATTAAAACCACACCCGTTCTCTAAACTCCCATAATCCACTCCGTTAGTTTCAAACTCGAATCACGCTACGATAAACATTCACGCTTAACCTCAAACAGAAAAATAACAACAAACTGAGAAATAAAATACAACTAGGGAAGTTAGAAACGAAGAAACACGGAATTGCCCAAATTTAGCAATCTTCTCCACCAGCTCCAAATGTAAATTATAGTAAAAATTCTGTAACCTTTTTCATCCGCTCCAAATCTAAACTATGATAAATATTCGAAGTTAACCTAAAAATGTGAGAAGAAAAAGAATAAACTCACGGCAGCAAGGAAGAAAAACAATCAAAAATCGGCGATCCCCGGTAAACACGCGAGCCTGACGTTATCACGGCTAATTAACCGGTCGCCAAGAACCAATAACTTTTCATTTCTCCTCTAATTAGCGTTAGAAGATTCGAGAGCCAGGCCCGTGTGTTACACCGGCGCTCTCTCGCAATTTGTCGCCTGCGAGCCCGAAGGGGATTGATTTCCTGGCGACCAGCGATTTTCTGTTTCCTACTCTTACTTTTATTGCCCTCCTATGCGTCCATTAGCAATTATACGAGCGTATCGAGTAACCACTTATTCTCATTTCCCCCGACAAAAAACGGTATATCGTTTCAGCGCGTTGGAGGAAGGCTGAAAACGTGGGACTAACGTTCACGATCACGCTCCTCGATCCTGGATCGCGCGATTTTTATCACCGTTCACGTCCTTCTATATCCGCCGAAGTGGCAGGAAATATAAACAATATAACTAGCATGAACTAGCACTGGTCTCGGATTGTTGGAACATTCGAAGCGAACCGGTAACAGCGGTCCCTGACTGAGGACAGAGATTGCTGTAGGTTCTGACTATATGGGTTCCACCAGTCAGAAACCCCGATGGAGCTGATATTGACTATAATCCGCTATGTGGTGCAGCAAATTTCGGCGAATTCACACTGGTCAAGATCACTCATCTCACCTCCTGCGTTGGAGCCCTTGGATCTCAGTGGGTAGTGTCCCACGCACAATTGTACGCACCACTGGGTGTAAAAGAGAACAATGGTGGGGCTAAAAATGTGCTGCCAGACCTGAAGTAGCCCGAGAGCAAAGCTCCTCTGAGCGAAACTCCTTACGGCTGAGTACAGAGTCCCCTGTCCCCTGCTTGGCTGATTTCCTTGCGAAATTTTTGCAAGTTGTGCTGCCATAGACGAGGTGCCACGGAGGACAATATCAGTGGTACCTGGCTAACAAGAGTATAGACAAAACAGAAATTTGAACTGGCACGTTGCGAGTCTCAAGACACGTCTCATGATGTTGGGATCTCTTAACACTGGTTTGAACAGACCTGGTGGAAAAATCGAGCAAGATAACGATATCGAGAAGGTAGCCAACATCAGCCTGGTACCGGCACGCACAGCCAGACGTGGTTGGAACCCGATCGTGGAACCAGCCGTGAAAGGTAACGCCGCTAACGAGTCAATTAAACGGTACACGTTTTAAGGGCGACGTATCAATTCGAAGCACAAATCGTACACGGCAATAACAACGCTGCTATAAAGCATCCTAAGCTAACTAGTTTGCCACTTGAGCCACCGGACGCAATTTCGCGCCGATTTAATGGTGGACCGGGCCTATTCGGCGACGGTGTATCCCTGCCCTGTCCCCAGGCTTGCACCCCATTAAGCAACGCCCCTGGGTACAAGGGTGAGAAATGATCGGCCGCTAATGCTAATGAATATCAGCTCGTCGTGTCAGGGAGGGTTGTTTGGGAGTTTAGGACTCTCTTGTCCCCCTCCACGCTGTTCCACGACGATGAGAACAGGGATAGAGGTAGCCAGAGCGAGGGAGGCAAAGATAGAGGTCTAGCAACGGGGTTCGCGTGCAACGAGGGTCGTGGTCGCTTTTAAGAAAATTGCTGACAGAAGGGGGATGTGGCCCAGTGTTTCCCCTAATTAGCCAAAATTACACGATTTCCCGGGCCAGATGCGCCGTCACCCCTTCGTTTTTGTGGCCCGTGACTACGGGTAGCCGTTAGACACCGCTGGGATCGGCCGACATATTCCGAACTTAATTAACGAGAAATCTTTTGATCCTTAAACTCCACTCCGGGAGAAGCGGCGGCGATAGAAATCAGGCCGACATTCTTTAAGCGGTGGCCGGCTTAACGTCTCGCCGGGGTAACTTCGTTGGGGATGGAGAGGTCGGAGGGTAAGTCTCGCGCACGGTTTCGTACGGCTACCTTTCAGCACGGATGGGGAGTCTTCTTTGGCTGCATGAATATGAATGATAAGAGAGGGAAGAAATTGTTTCGATAGAACTCTCGCTTACCTGCTTATGCATCTCCACGTTTAGGCCGTAGGACATTTCGTAGTACTGTAACAGAGAAAAGAAAGCACGTTAAAATTCTCTTCAGATTTCTGTTTTTCGTCTTTTCATACGTGCTATGTATGGTGCATCGCGTGGCTAGTCCCTTGAAGATTTCAGATACGGAGAATATACGTTATGAGGTTTCTTTAAACGTTTGAGTCCCAGAGGCTTTTGAAAGAACACGGTCGAAAAACCCCAAACAGCGCGATAACGCTTGCCTTAATCGAATACGAAGAAGTCCAAACGGTGCGATAGCGCTTGTTTAATTTTATGTCGAAAAATCCCAATCGTCGCGATAGCGCTTATTGGTGCTGTGTGACGTACGTGCATCAGCAAAGTTGAGCGCGCCACTTCGACTGAAGAGCGCGATCGCGCTGCTTGGGACTCAAACGGTTAAGGCGAGTTTACACTTGTTAGCCTAGCTTCCAATCACGGTGTAAGATGAAAGATAGATTAGTAGTAGCGGATTTGGAAATTTCGAAACGTCTACCTAACATTCTTTCAATAATTGTTCCGATCGTTACCGAGCAAGTTTCACTTTGTCATTGCTGGTTTATTGTGGACGAACCATTCGATCGAGTCATCGAAGTATGAATCGGGCTTTACTTCGGTCACTGATCATTTCGATTGTACGTTTTGGACAAAATGCGGATGAAAATAATCTCCACGCCTTTCGCGATGAACCAGAAATGTCCAATGCAAATTCGCCTTAATCAACTGATAACGTTAGACACGGGAACGTCAGATCTCCTTAAGGTGCATTTACACTTTTACACTTCGGATGATTTATCTGCGAACGCGGAAGATGAAAGCTGGATTTTAAACGCGGGAAATCTGATTTCCTTAAGGCGAATTTACACTCCCGCGCTTTGAACGATTCATCCACGATGACGGCGGAACGTGAAAGCAGGGGTATTCGTTGAATTCATTTCGCTAGTTTGGGAAACGTCGACGGGAGAAATAGTATCTTTGAAATACGTGGCGTCTGTTATCTGAATGGCTGTTCACTTGTTACCGGACCAATTTAGATTTGTCACTGCTGCCTCGCCATGGATGAATCATCCATTCGGTACATGGAAAGCCGAGGCTTTGTTCGCTGGTCACTTTGAATGTCTACTTTGGATGAAATGCAGATGAGAACAATCTTTACATCTTCCTCTGTGCAAGTATCCGAGGCTCACCTAAAATGTGAACTCGCCTTAAATTCGCCTTTAATGCTCTGTTTCAACGAATATACAGGGTGTAATCGAAATTAATCGTCACCTATTTTAATCATATCCTGCGTACATAACCTCAATCTCTCAAATTATTCCACTACACCGATCCTATTGTTGCAGGTACTACTATTATGTCCTTTTTAGAAACTGTAATGACAGAATTTGAGTTGTAACGTTAATCTAACCTAACCCTAGCACTACCAAACTGTAAAATTAAATATAACCTATAAAATTCGAATTAAAAATAATTCAATAAGTTTTAAAAGATAATTTTTGCTGTCAACAGTTTTAAGATTAAATCTTTGCATCCCATGTAAATCACGCGTAAAATACGGGAATTTAAGTGGCACGAAACGCAGGAGTTGGCAATGTCTACTTAAACTTGGCGCTACACGAATCTTCCTCACAGTAAGAGGTACCAACGGGTTAAAATACACGGAGTTGTGACGTAATTAGATCGATCCCGTTGCAATAATAATATGAATCACAATAATATCCCGTCAACGTTCGATGGTCGTACTTGGAGGAACGAAACGTTGGCGAGGCAGTAGCCGACCCCCTGTCGTTTCTTTCATTAGCGATACTTAACTTCCGTTTCTTTACAATATCGTTTCAGACGCTCTAGAGTTTTCACGAGGAGCACGGAACCCGGTCGGTACAGAACTTTTAATAAATACAACAGGCTTCTCGTAAATCTCAGCGAAACGAGAACCGCCGTACCACTGTTTCCCTTCCTGTTCCCTTTCACTCCTTTCTCCGCTGTTGCGGAGCCAGCGTACAGAAGAAAGGATCATTACAACGTTCTGCCGTGAACGAGCCGGATCAACCGACCACTTTTGTCCCTCGAACGCGCGAGACTTGCATGCCGGCCCAGTCGTGTCCAAGGTTCAAGCTGACCTAACGGTAGAGATAGAAAAACCACTTTCGTGCTAGAGTCTAGGTCGTTGATCCTCTGGTAGCAGGTTGGAATTCAAACGGTTCACTTTGTTGGGTAGAAACCTTGTCTTTCGTCAATCATCGTATTGTCCATTGTATCATCATGCTGTTCCAATGTGAAAGCTAAATTGCTAAGTTGCAGCTAAGTCGCGAGTTAAATTCTTGAAAACGTGAAGGGTGTATCTGTGACGCGTTTAAATATCTTAATCTCGGTAAAATTTGACGAAAACATGGAAGCTTACATGCCAGAGAGCACTGAGAACGCGGTTGGTTAAGTTTACGCCGGAACTCGCCAGATGGCGCAACTGTGTTGCGCGTTAAATCCTGGTAGAGCTGAGAGGACACGTTCCAATGTTACGTAGAGAAGAGCTAAATTGCTAAGTTGCAGCTAAGTCGCGAGTTAAATTCTTGAAAACGTGAAGGGTGTATCTGTGACGCGTTTAAATATCTTAATCTCGGTAAAATTTGACGAAAACATGGAAGCTTACATGCCAGAGAGCACTGAGAACGCGGTTGGTTAAGTTTACGCCGGAACTCGCCAGATGGCGCAACTGTGTTGCGCGTTAAATCCTGGTAGAGCTGAGAGGACGCTGGAGTAGAGTGCGAACGCGTTGCTTGTGCTAGTTTTCGATAATTTGATATAATACAGTGCTAATACGGTGCTAGTTTTCGATAACTTGATATAAAATTCGAACAGTGCGATCGTGCTTTGATTATCACCCGTATTACTAGGACTGAGATGGCGCTGCAATCGAATTCGAATGGATCGTCCACTGCGAACCTAATGCGACGCAATAGCACTTGCCGATATCAAATTTGAACAGCGCGATCGTGCTTCGGTTATCTTAAGCATTGCTAAGATCGAGATGGCGCTGCAGTAAAATTCGAACGCATCGGATATTGCAGTATTATACACAGGCACAGCTCGACGCGAAGAAGTGTTGTAATGGAATCCAAGCGTAACACTCATTCTACATTCTGACCTAGCTTAGTCTAATAGATCAGTGAACCGACAATGTGTTTTTGGATATATATACCAGATAATTTTACCCTCTTCTCTCGTCGAAGAGATGAAGTTGTCATAACTGGAGTTAGAACAGGTTACGCGTACCTATTAGCGCAACAACCAGTCCCATTATGTAAAGGAAGCATTCCATAACTACAATGCATCGCTCTATCTTGACCGGAATGAAGCTCTACTTAAAGATAACAAAAGATCGAAAATCTGGTCAGCCACATACTCGTTCCTGACGCTAATAACCAGGTAGCTAGTGCGACGGTAATCTATATTAATACTAGAACTATCGAGCTCTAATGCGTCCCATCGTACACTTGTACATACAAAGCACGTTAAAACAGCCTGATGAAAATAAACACGCGTGTATAATTACGTTCCTATTTTAACAAAAGGCAGCACCAATTTTGCCAAAACTTCGAAACAAATAATTCCGACTGGTTCAGTAGTCCCAGCATCGAAAACGTGAACAGAGATTTAGCAAGTCTTGACAGACATTGCATTAGAACATCGCATCACTGGGTCTGTCAGCTCTCCTGAGTTTAGACTTGGCTTCCTATGATTTCCGGCCTTTTTCGAAGCTAGGAACGCTGTTTAAAGGGAATATGTCTCAGATCACGATGGAAACGAAGAACAACGCGCGTGAACGGACGATTTAAAATGAAAAGTGGCTCACAATTAAGACAGATCCGCAAGATCTCGGAGACTAGTCTGAGCAGAGCCAAAGGGCCGTTGTACCTACTACGCGAGTCACGTTTTATTTTTTTCCCTTTTTAAATTAAATGGCTGAGTGCTGTACCGACAAACCTCGTATATTACTTATTTAGCCCTTTCACTATGGCAGAGTTAGCTGTCGCTATATTATACGGGACAACGTATCGCGAGTGTGCATAGCCGTGTATAGAGTCTATGGCTATGTAGACCCATTTATTGACGTTTCTATTCGAGTTACTTCGAAACGATGGAAAAAGTAAGTGGATAAATGGACATTGCTCCTATCCATCCGTAATAAATAATTTATCCTACCGTGCATTATGACTCTTTGTATGCAACGGTAGCCTTAGCAGACAGCAACTATAGCTATTAGTACCTGATATATTTAACACTGCGGAAGATCCCCATAACTATCTTCGTAACAAAAGAACCAAGTGGAATAAAATATCTCGATGTACATGAAAAATTTGCTGGACAAGACTTTTATCGTGTCAGCGACAAAAGTTTTCAAACCTTTTTTGATATTCAATGACAATAGCAGAAACACGTCATAATCCTAGCCTATATAGAACTTCATTCAATCAATAACTTAATTTCAAGAATGATCATTACAAAGCAAAGAAGGTTAACTAAGGTTTCTCTCTTCATACTCCCACACCATAACCTCAAAGCTCGCCGTCGTTACCTTGTTACTTAGCCGGTTCCTCGGATTCGAAATAACGCAAACAATGGGAAATTGGCAACGTGGTCGACGGGCAAACGCGAGAAAATTAATTCACCGCTGTCTCGATACTTTTTGCATCGGTTTTACATCCGATGCTTTTATAACGACTTAATCCGCGTCAAGCTGCAGTCGCGTATTTAATCAGATAAATCGCGCATATTCCGTCCTGCTTTGTAATCGAGGGCAAATTAACTTCAGCCGGCTAGTTATGTAACAAGCATTTCACCCCACCGGTTTGAGGGTTAAAATTGATTATCGACGACGCCAACGACCGAATAAATTACCCTGTGTTTCTCTGCCGCGACACAATCGATCGAGCTAAGGTTTCATCCTCGATGTCTACGAAAAAGTCGCTTTCGTTTCACCCGCTCAAACCACTCCGCGATGCGAGCAGCCGGTGTTAACCTTCCAGTGGTCACCAGTATCTTCATAGCACTAGGGGTAACTAGTTATCACTAGCCGCGACTGCGTTAAATTGACTCCCTAGTAATAGTGACGATTCGGAGTTAAATTGACTCCTTAGCAATAATAGCAGTGACTTCAAGTCAAATTGACACCCTAGCAATAGTGACAACTTGAAGTCAAATTGACTCCCTAGCAATAGTGACTCGAAGTTAAATTGATTCCCTAGCAATAATAATAGCAACTCCAAGTCAAATTAACTGGCTAGAAATAGCGACGACTCGGAGTTAAATTGATTCCTTAGCAATATTGACGACTCGAAGTCAGAATGACTCCCTAGCAACACTCTAAGTGGTGATCGCACCCCCAAGCTTCGAGTCAACTCAACACTCTCGTATAACACGGTTTCATATAGTGGATGCGAATATTTTTACTACATTATTTGCACTGATTCGTATTTTGACTCGTTTGTATCACGGTATAATTGGAATTTTATTGTAGTTCCAACACTATACACAACACTATGGTTTTACAACTGGGTACTTGTCGATATACGATAGCATGTATCGTATATATAATAATATAATCAGGTTTGATAAACTCGAGCTGCCCTCATATAACACGAATATTCCCATCACGTTATCTCGATTTTCACTGTGATTTGAATGTCAATCGAGCCCTTAAATTTTAAAGTACCTCTCATCCCAAGCTCTTACAGTCCTCTCAACCCTCCCATACGATTTCGATATAAAACCGTAGAAAAATATTAACAACTCTGCCATAACTCCTATAATAATTCCTTATAAAATAGAACAGCATATGATACAAATATTTCTACCCCACCACATTATTAATCCTCATTTTGGCCCGTACCATAATTCCAACCCTAATTTTTCGAGTGTACTCATCCCATATCTATGACACAGTAATAACCCTGAAATCACCATTCCAAAAATTGTAACAGTGCATCCACATCGCTATTCAATAAACCTAAACAACCCCCTAACAGCTCGAATCCTTCCCTCATCTTCTGTGTATTTATTTCCCTAATTAATTCGTATTATTCCCAGGTTTTGCTTAGCACAATCCCTACGCAAGTCAGGACAGAGTAATACCCTGATAGAGAAGGGTTGACTGTATGAGCAGACCAAGGAACATTGAGATTTTTCGCGGAACGTCTAAACTCGCGGAGGAAGGCTCCCTTGGAACTCGACCGCCTCCAATTGGGTTAACTACATACAATTCGTGGGTACGGCCGTCTTGATCGTAAATTGGTTAGTAGCTGAAGTCACTTGGGTAGCAGCCACCCAGTCCTGGGACCCGTTACAGCACAGGCACCGATGATTCCGTGGCGCGTTATAGCGTGCTCGTAAAAATGTTTGAGCAGAAGGCACGCGGAACGAGGACTGACAGGAACGAGCGGGCCACACAGATATGCAAATTCTCCCATTTATACCTGTTACATAATTAATTTACGACCACGAGCTTTATAAAAGATTACGATCGAGCGTTCGGCCGTGCTACTTCCAAGTTCTCCTCGATGCTGCCTCTTCGCTGTAATTGAACACCGTGTGGAAATAATTTTGATCCACGGATCGTAGCTAGACTCGACTCTAACTGCCTTTGGAGAGACCACCAATGGGATGATCTTGCATTTTATCGCGAACGTTAAGTTTATTTGGAGCAGGAGTTGCTAAAGTTAGAGAAAGGATTATGTTAGTAAATATTGCAAGTATAGTTAGTGAGTATTGTAAGTATTGCAATTATAATTAGTAAGTACTGTAAGTATTCTAAGTATTGCAAGTATGTACTATAGAAAAGACTATAGATGTACAAGTGAACAAAAGCTTCAGAACTTTGTATATCGTACGATGCCTAACAGATATGCTCAATTTTTGTAGAATACTAATTAAATGAAGGATTAACTGATGATCACAAAAGATTTGTCTAACGTCAGATCAAAAACTGACGAGCTCGACGATTTTGATACTCAGAGGACACGTATAAAGCTACCAAGGAGTCATGAGATCTAAAGACCCAGGACCTTGGAACTGCCAGACTCTGAGCCACGTGAAGATCCATAGTCTTAGAGCCATTCGATACACTTCGAACGAACTCGATATCGTTCGACTCACCAGGGACAACCACAGGTCCAAACTACTATGAAATCACGAGAACGCCAAAACTATGACCGTGAAGTTATGGGATTCACATCTGACTGCGTCCAAATCGAATCCTTAAAATGAGACAATAGGATTACTGGACAGAGGTCGGTTCGCTTGCACACTTCGGTGTCTACAGATCTCGGATATCAGATTCTGAAGATTCTAAATCGCTGGAAACCCAGATCCCAAATCCCAGAGATCTGTCTATACAAATTCCAGAAATCTCGGTGTCCGAATCTCAGACTCGGAAATTGTCACGCTCTAGACATTACATCTCAAACCCATAGTCTGAAGATTTCAAAACCTAAACCTTTCCTTCAGTAGAACTTTGGATCACAGACATTGAACTTTACGACTCGAACATCAGATTCTAAGCTTGAAAACTTTAAAGATTTTAGATTCCATATTCCAAACCTATAACCCAAAATTTCTGTGCAACATAGACCCTAAAATAAGGACTATAGATCTTATATCTTAAATTCCAAAGATCTCAAAAGCTGAAAACTCACACCCCAAACCTTGGAATTCTCAGACCTGTCCCAAGATCTTCCAAACTCTAAACCTTATTGTTAGATCTGAACTGAATACCTGAAGAACTTGGAAACCTAAACTCTAGATTTTGAACTGAAAGAGTCTAAAGATTCCGTATCTCACATCTGAAAATTGAAAAATTCTATAACCTATAAATTCCAAACTACAGACTATAGACTTAGGGTCGTGGAGACTCCAATTTTTAGGATGTTCGAAGATAATTCTGATAAATTCATTGTCTTATCACTAATAGCAGTGCCAGGATATCGGGATGATCTAAATTGACTTCGATAATCGTACAGTCTTTCTCATGTTTCACGATCTCGTACTGCCCTGTGGTCGATAGTACGATCTCGAGACATTGGTTTCAAAGATCTAGGATCTCAGAACGATTCGAGGTGAGTTCTACGACCTCGTGGTCATTAATTTTAAGATATTACATTAAAGTGACCTGAAAAGAATCCTATAATTGCGCCGTCTTATTTTTTTGAGGTTTCACAATCTCGGGGTAGCTCGAAACTGACCGCATAGTCCTGAGGTCACGGATTTCGAGGCCCTACATTCTCAGGGTGGTCTGGGTTGGATCCCACGATCCTGTGGTCCAAGAGCTCGCCTATTTACGACCTCGGAATGGTTTCAAATAAATTTGACGATCCCAGTGTATCAATCTACCAAATTTCACGAATATTTAATCTCCAAAATTGCATATGATAAATGTGTTTCATAAGCACTTGTAAAAACTGCCATTTTGTCAAACTGCGAAAGAAAAAAATCTATTCAAAGATTTCAGTTAAAATTCTTTCATAAATATATGGTATTATGTTATTATATTATAAGTTACCTGTAATATGGTATTATGATATTATGGATTATAAGATCACGGTATTACAGGTCGTTGCATTAGTCTTAATCCTCTGTGTCATTTGCCGATAATAAAAATATATTATTCTGCTGAAAATAAATTTCAAAATTTTATTTTTGATGATGGACATTTCTTCCAGCGAGATACTCGAAATACTCCGGTTAAATGGGACATCCTATATATACAGATTCGTGAAATCGTGGTACAACCGACACGGAAATAGAGAATAAAATTTTTCCGCACGGGGCTTCGTTTTCGAAAAAATTGAGTTTGAAGATTCGTTAGGTGCGCGTGCACTTAGGTACAGTCTACTCCGCCTACACGCACTATTGCTCGCACTTATAAACGATATTAGTCGGGATGCGATTTAATTTTAACTGATAGTAAGCCGTAAATTTCAATACCTGATTTATTCTAACCTATAAATGTCGAAAATGTCGTCTTTAATGTTACAAACGAATTCTTGCTCGACGAATTAATGAAACGTAAATTGGTTATATTTTTGGAAAATGGAGGACCGTATAAAAAGATCGTATTCTACATTTTCGACTCAGTTTTACCATGATTTTATGAGCACCCTGTATATCTTTATCCTTCGACAAACTTCCAATCGTATAACCCAAATACCAACCGGTCACTAAATTCTACGTATACTCACAAATCCACCATCGAAACAACTAGCGACCTAACCTTAACAACATCGTTGCAAAGACGTGAAAATTCCAACAAATGCACGGTTCAAATCCAGTGGAATGAAGAAGGTTGAAATTCATAAACAGTGCACGGAAGAGGATCGCCGGTATGGTTGAGCGCGTAAGTCAAAAGTGATAATCCGTAGCTACGATGGAACAGAGGTAAGCTGGTAAGCACGGAGAGAAAGGAAGAGTCACGTCCGAGGCTGGACGGGGGTTCGATCCGGCCGGTGTTCCGCTAAAGTGCATCGTATCATACGATTCGTGAGCGCGCATGCGCGATCGTAAATCGGTTAGTGGCTGTCGCTTAGCGCTGCGTGTCCGCCTTTAGCCGCTCGTTCCGGGACGAATGGCTTGGGCGAGGAAGGGGAGGAGGGTCGGCTCTGGCCGCCGAGAGAAAGCGCACACGTCGGTCGACAGATACTACTCGAGGGAGATCGATAGCATCGACCACGGAAATATACCGACTTAATAATGCAGTCGATAATCACGATGAAAGAGCACGATGACGATGGCCGAAGCGACGGGAAAGCAACCGAACATGAGCACGCCTACTGCACGTGTTTTCACGGCGACGTCACCTTTCCCAACCCTCTTTATCGTAATATCAATTTCGCCGGAGAGCTCAATGCCGCGCTCTCCGCGTCCATTATCTAAGTAGATCGACAATATGCGAACGGTTACGATTATTGCCGCGCGATAGGTAAGTGGAACGCGACACGTGCTTGGCTCCGATGCTGGATCCCCACTGCACGTGTTCTAATGGCGTTTTAAGTTGCTGCAAGTTGACGCAAGATGGATCGGGAAAAGTAATACTTCGGGAATCGTAGACAGATGGCGCGAGGAGCGTGGTCTACGGTGTCGGATTGTCAGTGGTTACTAACGCGGGAGAGACGTTGTTATACGACAGTTGGTCGGAAATTGGTTATGTTTTCGTAACTACGATGGAAAGCAGGGGAATTAAAAGAAGTTTAATGGAAAATAAAATATCAAATATTTGGATGAGGATTATATATGTACGTCTTGGTGAATGCATAACACGATGCGGTGTAAACGGATAATATTAACCTCTATGCACGAATCACGTGTGAAACTATTGACTATACGGGTGAGATATTAAATGATTTATATGGTAGGACAACAACAGTCTCGAATGTTTTAATAAATTATTTCTAATGTCGGCAATTTTAGTGAAGACAAGTTACGCTGATTGATTATCTATGCACAGTCTGTGTGTCGTCTCGGCCCGAAAATTTTTAGAAGATTAAGCTTTCTGTTTACCTGCGTACGTGTTCTCTCGTTTCGATTTTATAGAGGTTAGATTTACTTACCGATACAAAACGTTTAAAAACACGAACGTACCATTGATAATTGCAGCGGAATGGTAACAAATTATTTGATATTGATATAATTATTGTATTTTTTATTTATTAATGTATTCCCCATATCCAACCTTCTTTATTCTAGCATCTAAGACAAGGATAGGTTATACGCGTTTGTACAGGCTCAATAACACTCGGATTACCAACCTCTAATGTGTATATACTCAAATCTAACATACATGTATGACAATAATTAACAGTAATAATTGATGATGGTACGTATAATTACATTTCTATCTCAATAAAAATCAAGGTATGTTTTAACCAATTTTAAGAAGAAAAATCTAAAATTAATTCTTTTTTACCAACCTGTTAGTTTCAATGTTAAGAAAATCTTTTTTCTCGATTCTTATCTTCCTATTATTACAGAGTCAGAGCAATTTCACCAAAATTTTCAAGAGTTCTTCCAAGGTATCTTCCAACACTCTGATCCTCTGCGGTTCAACGAATTTCCATAAAATTAATTCCTAGTAAAGTTGCCAGCATCGTGACACCGGCACACCAAACACTGCAACACAACTCGCAAATCCAAGTGCGGGAAGAAATTTGAAAACACATCGGTATCTACACAACGGTGATTCGGTGTACGTTTAATCGCAATCGACCAACTATTAAGAGAATGATCGTCACGCCGGAAGGTGGATGAATTTTAAATGAACGTAATCAATTAACTCTCCGGCGTATAATACGACGGCAGAAACGGAAGTACTACGCCATGGAAAAAGGACGAAGCCGGATCAAATATAACTTATTTCACGTCCGTTTCACGATAGAACGTTCAAATAGGAATTAACAAATCGCTCTACGGTCGAGTTAATCGGTCAGAATCGAATTTATCTTTAATTTCTCGTCGGTTCACAGTCCCGTATATACTTTCATATACGCGTATATGAAAGTATAGGTTAGGATAGATCGGTCGATCGTAAGGGAAGACAGAATCGTATCGTCGGAGGCGATTATCGACGAGCGGGAGAGAGAGAGAGAGAGAGAGAGAGAGAGAGAGAGAGAGAGAGAGAGAGAGAGAGAGAGAGAGAGAGATAAAAAAGCCACGTCCTAAATTGCGCGTTATCGACATCCCGGACGGGAATTAATTCGATTCGCGACGTAATAAAATGCTTCTTGGCCGCATCGCGGAACGTATATTGGTTCGTTCGAAAGTCCGAAACACGAAGAAAAGAGTTCGCCGGGCCAAGTCGATAATCGGATGAAGAGAAACTCTCGGTGGCCGAGAGGCAGGCGGGAGAGGGATCGTATCGATCTCATCTGGCAACCAACCTTTCCTTTTCTATTTTCACGTGGTTCGGAACCCAATAATAGGGGTTGTACCGATAATTTCACCCCCTCCGGTTATTCGATATGGATCTTTTAGTAGCGAGCCTTTGCTAGGGTGATTGAGCCGCCTACTCTCTTTCCCAGCCCTCACCCTATATCTTCCCGCGTACTCTTCATAGTATACTTCGCATCCCTCTCTCTCTCTCTCTCTCTCTGCAACCCCCGTGCAACGTTCCTTCCGCCTTCTCGCTCCTCGCTTCATCTTTGTTTCTTCTTTTCAGCCTTTCCGCCCATGTTTCCGCGAGAGCTCGCACTCCCACCCCGAGCAATTAATGGATAATTAATCGGCCAAACTCGATCGCGGCGATGAGAATCGCGGGTGGAACTGGAGAAAGAGGAAGAGCCGAGGGGTAAGTCGCCTTTGTGAATCGACAAAGGGAAGCGAACGGAGCGTGACGGCAGAGAGAAAAAGGAAACGGTCCAGTGGACGCGTGCGGGTGGAAAAAGAAAAAAAAAAAAAATTATTTGCTCTTGCGGTTAATCCTCGTGGAACGGGGTACGCGATGGGATCGTAAAACGACGGAAAGGGATGCGCGTGGACGTAAGTGAAATCGATAGCTACGTAAAAGCAGAAGTCAGAAAGTCGTGGCGGGGTAGTTACGACGTTCGCAGCGTTAAGAAAATTGAATAGCAAAGGACACGGTTGTGGCGAGAGGAAAGAAAGAAACGAGAAAGAGATAGAGGAAAAAAGGGGAAAAGAAGAAGAAGAAAGGACGGAAAGGTTTAAGGGATGAAAAAGGAGAAGGGAAAAAAAAGATATAGAAGAGGAAGACCGGCTGTGAGACCATCGCCGAGGGAAAAGGGTGGAACGGTAAATTCGTGAAAACGGTTAACCCCACGGACGCCGGTGCACCGTTATGAAACTTCGTAAACGTCGGTGAAAAGGGGAGAGGGTGGAAAAACAAAAACACTAAATTGCGCGGTGGAAAACTTCAAAGGCGGAAATAAAATCTGTAAAAAGAAGCAGACGGTGAACGCAAACGGGAAAAACAAGAAGTAATCAAGAAACGTGCCCGGAGGATGTGGGTTATGTTTAATTTGTTACGCTGCGGAAAAACGAAATAGAGATAAAGAGGGTGGCCGGGGGTGCCGGGAGAAAGTAGCGAGAAAAAGAGAGGGAAAACGCGGGTAATCGGGAAAGTCTGCGTTTTCAAAGGGTGAAAAACGTGCCGCACCGACGACCGGCTGTGCTTTCATAAGAATATTTTTCGCGTCTTCCCGCCCTCTGTCCCCGCCCCGGCCCGCCGCCCCGTCGGCGCGGATCGTTCCGTTTTCATAATAAAAATCGAATTAATTTCTTATCGATTTAACAACTTTTTCTAAAGTGTCAAATAAAACGAAGAGGAACGAGGAAATAAATCCGAGCGAGCACGACCCCGCAGCCAGATACTTTTCAGGGAATTAATTTAACGGTACTCCATCGTTTCGCGATAAAAATAGAACAACGCGGGGAGAAAAGGTTATTGCACGATAAAAATAGATGGATTTTCCACGGACGATACCTACACCCCTGGACACGCGGCATCGTCGCTGATGACCGAAAAGGGGGGGGGGGGGGAAAAAAGGGGGGGAGGGGGGGGGGGGGAAGGAAAAATG